>NC_056728.1:48986730-49044230 GCF_019279795.1 Protopterus annectens
ATGAGCATTAATGATGACAGCACACTGGTGCATAGAAAATCAGGCAAATAAAGAAACCTAACATGGACAGGTAAATTCTTATTTATTCCGTTTATTTACTTTAACTGTTACAGAGTCTTGAGACAGTGTGAAAACATTGTTTAGATTAAGTCAAAATCCACAGTAGGAAAGCAGGGAATTATCTACACTGTTAATTTCACAGTATGCATTCCTCCAAAAATGAGATTTTAAAGGCAATGTTAGTGTCAATTAAAGTAAGACTTATTGTTGCTTGTTTTCTTAGGGCAGACCAGCTCACTTTGAATATAAAATGTTAAAGCAAGTTTTGTATTCTAAATTGTATGTAGTTACCATAGTCTTCAGGTAAAAGTAACCTGCCTCTCTAACATCTTTAAACCTACATCTCAGTAACCCCACATTTGCATGTAAACACATACCTCTTGTTCGTTTAATTTGCTTTCTGTCCTTATATACTGTGGAAGCCACCATTTTTGTTTTTAGTAATCCACAAACTTGCATACCTACAACTATCTCCTGTTCCCTTTATTTTCCTGTTTAAAGGCTAGAAAGCAGAAATGCATGACTGTGAAATATATTGCACTACCCTTGTTTCCCAAACATTACTTAATGTGGCTGAGTACAAATAATACTTTACCTGTCAAGTTCAACCACCAAGCAACCCTTATTAACTTTTTTCTCGCTCTCTCTCCCAGTGAACCAAGCACATAGTAAGTCTGACTACTGCTGCTTCCAAAGTTATCATATCCCACTACCTAAAGAACTTGCACAGCTGAATTTCACCTACAATTGCAAAGGTTCACAAAAACAATACATTGAGTTAAATCTATGCAAGGCATTTTCCAAGACTCAGACTAATAATTTAATTTGTTGTTAATTTTTAATGCATTAGTGTGTTCTGTTTTGTAGTGTTGAATCTACTGGAAGGATATCCCCACTCCCATGTACTCACCCACACTCACAGGCCTTTTACTACTGAAGGTGAAGCTTAATTAACACTTGAGCATATTTTACTCTCATCAATGTAATAGATCCCTGCAAAGGTTTGGAAAAGTCCATAACTGTAAAATCAAATGCTGTGACTCAAGTCACGTGTTTAGAGTTCAGAGACCTTGTCTTGGTATCCGTGAACATTTTACCTCACTGATTGTTTTTGGTGGTAAACCATCTGGGGGGATCTTCCCTCTCCGTTCACTCCACTCACTCCCTTACCCTGCCCCCATATCCCACTCATCCCCAGCACCTCTACTCGTATCCCAAGCAAACCACTCCCCTTTATTCCTATGATCCAATTATATAAAACTCTACCTTGTCCACACCCACATTTCATTCACACCTCACCTACTTTGATTTAACCAAACTTATCTGGTTTCCCTTACATCCATCACCTGGAATTCTCATCCCCCTACTATTCTTGGCATCTTACTCTGCCTCACCATCTCAATACTATCACCACCTCAAACTGTCTTACATTAATTCAAGGTGTACCGCCTTCTCTTCTACTATACACACATCAAACTAACATTGCATCATAATTTTACTACTTATCAATTACATCTCCCTCACCCCTCCTTATCACCAATCACAAGGCAAAACACCTAACCACATTGTCAAATCCCACCCTGAAGTAAAAACATTATCAACGTTACCTTAAACTGCTCACATATCACTAGATAGTATACATCTCTGTTTATATCTGATAGTACATTCTAAGACATAAATACCACTTTTACTATTTTAACCTCCCCATCACAGTCGACATGCTCCTTCTAACTTGCTTAACCTCTTTACTCTTAATTCTCAACTTTGCTACAACTCTATACTTGAATACCCCCACACACCAATACACATCAACAACTTCTTCCAACCATCTCCCCAGTAAACAGCACAGCTTCTCCAGTATCTCTCCCAGCTTTTCCCCTGTACCCTCCCTTATTATTCAAGCCACAGATTGGCCTCCCCACCTCCTATGAAACCACACTTGACACCATCACCTGTTAATAAAAAACACATCCCATGATACTCATTCCCCATTATATGTCTTCTCAAATGTGGAGACATACATCTTAACCCAGGTCCATCCTCTAATTGTAACCACAAGAGTAAACCCAAAGATTTAAACATACTTGCACTAAACCTTAGAAGTATATGTAATAAAATAGCTCCTCTGCATGCCTGGATTGATCAAAATAAACCAGACATACTAGCCCTTACCGAAACATGGCTATACCCCACTGTAAAAGACTCTGAAATAATGCCTTCAAACTTTGCAATAACTAGACGAAAATGAGTTTAAAAAAATGGGAGGGGGGTAGCCCTTCTATATCCCTCTGCATTCAACATCATACCCTACATTAGTAATATACTCATCTTTTCTAATGCTGAGGTACTAATCTCTTTTTTGAACCTCAACACATCAAAAAGGATTTGCATAATAGTAATATATATCCCACCAGGTCACAATATTCCAATGTTGGAAAATATTTTATCCTGGACATCCCAAACAATAAACCTCGAAACAATAATCTTAAGAGATGTAAATATAGATTGGCAAACCATAGCTTCCAGCTCCCCCATAAATAGTATAAATCTGTATGTTTTTTCTTAGCTTATCAATACTCCAAGATATAGCAAAGTTCTTACCTGCCAAACCACCCTAGGCTGGATCCTAGTATCCCACCCCACAAATCATCCCTCTTCCGGTACACTGTCTAGCTCCCCGAGTGATCATCTGCCTGCTTATTTCCTTAGATCAAGCTCCCAACAACTAAGGGTACACACTGTTAAATCATTTAGGAACTGAAATTATTTTTGTTAGCAAAAATTCAGCAATCTCCTACATGAAATAGACTGGACACCCCTTCAACGACTACCCCTTAATGATGCTGTAGTATACTTTAGTAATACCTTCCTTCACATACTTAATACCCTAGCTCCCATTCGTTTGCAAAGAATCAAACAGAACTCAGCACCACAGCTCTCTAAGGAATGTAAACACCTGATGAAGCAAAGGGACCTAGCCTGGATGAGCTGGAAACTAAACAAAAATGAACAAAATCACATAAATTTCAAAATACTACTTAACAAAGTGACAAAACTAATCAACAGCGATATGACGTCATAATATTCCCAGCTCCATCTCCAGCATAAAATCAACCCCAATAAATTTTGGCACTCCATATCTTCTATACTTAACCCTGGAACAAACAGAGAGCACACCCTGTCACCTGATACCCCTCCATCACAAATAGCCGAAAACTTTAACAAGCACTTCATAAAATCAATATACCTACTAACACCCCTAATGCTGAGCCCCCCACCTTTCAACCTATTCGGTCACCAACCCTAGACCATCAACTACTACTAACCCTGTCATTAACCCCCTTACTCAACAAAATGTCATAGGAACCCCATTCTCATTTCAGCCCATACCCCTGACACCATTACGAAATTGCTACAAAAACTAAAACCCTGCTCTACTTCAGCTGATTGTCTTGCACCACACTTCCTCAAACCTGCTGCCAACTCAATCCCCTACCCAGTCAGTATCCTTATAAATAGGTCTTTATCTGAATCAGAAGTACCTATCATATGGAAACAATCTCACATCATCCCCATCCGTAAAGGAGGCAACTCTTTTGAACCATCCTATTTCTGCCCTATATCCATCTTGTCACCCATATTCAAAATTCTCGAGAGAAGTAGCCATCAGCATGTAATGCAATACTTATTGCAAAACAATCTTTTAACCAAAACCCAACATGGCTTCAGACCCAGCCACAGCATAGCTACAGCTCTATTATCCTTTACAGACACTGTGAATAAGGCCAGAGATGCAGGACGCTATACAGCCTCAGTTTTTCTTGATCTCTCCAAGGTCTTTGATACAGTGTCTCACCCCTTACTATTGAACACACACTGTCTAACTTAAGCTTTTCAGATAACACAGTAAAATGGTTTCAGAGCTACCTCAAGGATTGTAAACAACCAGTGAAATGGTCCAATGAACTCTTGCCTTTTCTGCATAACCATGCTGGAGTCCCTCAAGGCTCCATCCTTGGACCCCTAGTCTTCAACATTTTCACAAACAACATTCACACTGCCTCTCACCCTTGAACCCTCATTCAGTACGCTGATGATTCCACCATAATCTGTACTCTTCAATCACTACCAGAACTACTTTCAAAAACTCATCAGTCCTTTACTGCAGTCGAATCCTGGCTAAGAAATTCCCAACTCTTTCTTAATCCAAAAAACACCTCCCTTGTCACTGATCATTTCAACATCCTTGCATCTGACAACACTGTCATAGAAATAGTGCAGGAAACCAAACTTCAAGGAGTTATCTTCGACAATAAACTTTCTTTCGACCCCCATATGCAGCAAAATGTAGAGAGAACTTATCAAAAACAGGGACTCATATAGAAACAAACATTTCTTTACTGCAGCAACCAAAACTATCCTTGCAAAAACATTTTTACTTCCCTCCCTTCTTTATAGTGCTCCTATCCTAAATAACTTACAAACTTCTACCCTAAGCAAGATGGAACAGTGCTACAACAAAGTTGCAAAGTTTGCCACAAAATCTAAATATCACACACCACTGTAAACCATTACTAGAACTAAACTGGCTTGAACTCCCCAACCAACTTGCCTTTATTCGGCTATCCATCTTGCACAACCTTATTTTCAAGCCTACTGCCTGCCTTTCAGTAGCCAGTCTAGACACACCTTACACACCAAATCTATCCCTACGATCAGAAGACAAAAATCTCTTAGCCATCTCAAAATCTACAAGGAAACCAGGTCACACTCTGTATTCATACTCTGTCTCTATACTATGGAATTAACTACCTCTACCTACCAGATCCATCCCTGGACTAACCCATTGCAAAGCCTCTTTAAAAAATCATCTGAAAAATACATGACTGTGCTCCTCCATAATGCTCAGCTCTTCCTCTTCTTCCACACTAGCCTCATCATCCTCTTCTATTACACTTCAATCCCTCACAGACTGCAAGATCCTAAGGCTCTCCTAACTCCTTCTCTGTTTCTATACCATATCCTTAAGCTACTGCTCAGACTGTAATGCCTCTATTCTTCTTAACTCTCACTATCTTTCTGCATCACTAACTTTCTGGCTATTATTTTCCTAACTGAAACCAACATTCTGTTTTTTCATGTACTAGAGCAGTTGATGTCATACATTGCACTACTTGCATACTAGTTTTGGACAGTATCTACTCATAGGCTATGTATATGGTGAGAGTGACTATTATTGTCTGTAATGTTTCTAACTCTCTAGAATGTTCTAGATGTGTAGTATATATTGTAATATCTTGTAACATAGTTTATGTTCTTTCAACTTATTTTTGTGTAGTATTTCTAATGTCATTTGTTTTGTATTAGATTATACTGTATTTGTGTTGTACTGTATGGGGAGCTTTTCTCCCTGGGCCTCTGCAGAAAATGGGTTCTGTAGACCCAGTCAGACCACCCCCGGTAAACAAATGTCAAATAAATAAATAAATAACATTTTCCAGTTTGGTGACCTACCCTCAAAATATACTGACATTGTTAGTAATGCCTTGTGTAGAACAAGACATAGCAAGATCCCATTGTTTCCTGGGTTACTAGAGTTCCCCGGTGCATCTCTCAGTAAATAAAGAAGTGGAGGTAATGGTTCTGAATGTTAATTGTGTGTATGGTAGCGTGCTCAGCAGATGTTGCTGACACTATAAGTTTGCCTTCACAGGTTTGAAAGTAGCAATTTCACATTGAACAATACCGCTTTCCTCATTTCTGCAGTTGCCGTGTGGTAGAATGCAAGTAAGTCATTATCTAGCATAGATATTTTGAGCATCACATCTTACAGACACTACTGTTGTGGGCAATAAGTGCCATTTGCAATAATAAAATCTCTCTCACATTGTCTCTGTTACCGGAAAATTTACCTTGAAGATGTGGCATAATTTTTAAGTGTTTTTATTTTGAATTCACTGAGATGAGTACTGATTATTACATTGTGTGAACATGGACTTTAGGTCTGGTTAGTTTCCTACAGGTAGATGAGGTAGATTCATTTAAAGTCCCTACCTTCGTGCTCATGTCCTCTTAATCCCAAACTTTTGAAGCCAAATAGGGAAGAGTGCTTGTAACTTTCAGTGCTCTGTGCTGATTCATAAAACCCTGGTGACACCCCTCTACACTGAAACTGGGTACAGTGCACTGCCTTTCCTGCATTCAGCAAATTTGATTAGTTTTGTTAGTGGAATGCACTTTAGTCTTTTCAGTTTTCGAACCCATTACTGCTAAATTCATTTTCTGGACAATTGGTAACTAAGGAAAGTAGATCCTACTTATAAGATTCAAATGTGACTTTACAGAAGACACTACCTTAAAGACCAAGGATGTGCACATTGTGACTTTAGAAAGTACTGAACACATTTACCGCAGTAAAGTGAAGCCAACAATATTAACATGAATGAAGAAGAGTTGACAGTGTGCATCTTATGTGTAGATATTTGTGCTTAGAAGAAATCTGTTATCAAATAAAAAAATACAGATTCAGAATAGCATTGTTTCACAACATCATACTAAATGTTTGCTTCAAAAATAGTAAAAACAGTATTAAATTAAAATCAGGAAACTTGAGTATAATAATAAGCCGAGTAAAACAATGCAGATCTGATTCAAAGTCGCCCTCCGCATGGGTGTACCAGGTCTAGTTTCGAGGCCTTTTGCCACAGTTCTGACAGTTGTACAAATGTGAATCGGCATTTGTCAATAAGCATTCAGTACACACTTTAACAGCACCCCTGTACGTTATTCACTTCAACAGCAGAGTAAGAATTGTGGGTCTGGTGCTTTCTGCCAAAGTCAAACTGCTTCTAAACACAAATGTGTGGCAGGAATTGCACAAAAATAATTATTTCAGTACCTGTTAAACCTAAACATATGCACTCAAAGGAAAAAATAAAGTGTTTACAGTTGTACAAGCACCCATTACAGCACACACCACCATTACTTTATTTTTCTTCTTACTCTGAAATCATTCCAGTTCAGATTAAGAGTGAATACTTTGTTGTTGCCTCACAGTAAGATGTTGTCATGTTCGATTCTCAGCTAGAGTGTCTTCTGTATGGAGACATGCGTGAATGGGCATACCCTCGTTGTGGGTTGTGCGTCAGGGCCGGCAACTCGGCACGTAAAAATCTACTGCCAATCATTAGCGGACTGGAGTTCCGCTGTGGCGACCCCTAACCGGGAAAAGCTGAAAGACACAACAACAACATTGAGAAAAAAAGCATCTCTCTTTATTAGAGATGCTGCAGTGTGGGAGTCTACTAGACTGCACAGAATTTAGACCCAAACACTTAGATGCAAACATCGTATCAAAGAAGCATGTTCAGACACAAATTATAAAAAAATGAACAACTGGTTTCCAAACATCTATGTGGGCCTGAGCATCATAATACAGTGGATCTTGAAGGTGGAAGATACAGATGCACATAGGACACACAACAGGACCATATAAGGCTAAGTTAATTCTTGTGGCTCTGCAACTGTGCATCTGACAATGACCTGTTCAGTTCCCTGTAACAATGTTTGTTCACAGCAGGAGGGGAAAATTTACATCCCAGCCTGCAGTCTGTCAACCTGGAGGTTAGGATTCTAATTCCAAGCAGTTCTTCACTCTCTTCTGAAGTCCAGCAGACTCTCTTTGGGGCTGTGACCTGTTAAAAGAAATACATACTTATTATTTATTTATTTATTTTACATTTGTTGACCATGAAAGTCCAATAGGATGCATGTCCATTTTCAGTGGAGGCCCAGGGAGAAAAGCTCCATAGTTAAATTTTAAGCAAAATATAAGGTGTATGCTGAAGCATTAAAATTTACATACTACCAGAATTAACAATGACTAGTAACAAAGCATTGAAGTTCAAGATTTAGCATATTTACATAGACTGAACACATCTTTTACAGTTTTAGGTTGAGGCATTACAAAATGGTGAACATTGTTAGGAGGGTTTCCATTTTTTGCTTTATACAGTTGACTTGTGAGCAAGTTAGCCACAGTAGGAAATATAGCAATAAAGAGAGCAAAGATTAGACATAGTAAGGAGTATATTAACAGGAGAAGAGACAAAGATGGGAAATTGGATAACAGCTTAAGTAAGAAAAGCAGGAAGAGAAAGTAGCTTAAGTATAGAGTAAGAGTAGAGGTGTAAAGAGAAAAGTGTAGTGGATAGATAACAGAGTGTTCTAGCAGTGACATAATGGGTATTGACTAAGGAGTTAGAATTAGAGGTGGAACTGAAAGAAAGCTAGAGAAGTTGCATTCTTTTGGTGATGAAGCTAAAGTCAGAGGGCAAAGGTAAGCGGGGGGGGGTCAGCCAGATGGGGGATATGTGCATATCCATGTGTGTGTTTTTAGGTGTTCTTTCAGGAGTCTTTTAAATGTAATCTTTGAGCCTGCTGTGGTGGTAGCAGTAGGTAGAGTGTTCCAAATTTTGCCTATGAGATAGGGAAGAGGGAGTCCCCTGCTGTGTTGTTGGTCTTGGTGACCTTGATTAATTTTTTGTTGCTAGAGCGAAGTTGTCTAGTTTTAGCTTGTAGTTCTAGTAGATTGACCAGAGCTAGAGTTTTGTCTGGGAGTAGTAGAAGATTATGGGCAAAGGAAAGTTGATAGTTTAGGAGAATAGGGAATTCAAGCCAGCCAAGTTGTTTTAGTGAATGGCAGTGGTGGGCTCGGTAGAGTTTGACAATGTCGGTTTTGGTAAGTTGGTGAGAATGGGTGAGGCATAAAATAGTGTGGAAAGGAGGTGATTGTGAGCTATTGTTATCCTAGCAGGTTGTGTTAGAAATGGTTTATTTTTATATAGACTGCCCAGTTTTTTGTGGATATTTTTAATACCTTCAGAAATAGAAGCAATTTCATGTTGAGCATAAAAACAAGGCGTAGCTACTTTATTGCTTTAATTGTTTATTGTGACACAAGTTGTGTAGCATGCAGTGTGCAGCTGCACTGGAATTTGCAACACACAACCTAGTGGCAATTTGTAGTCCTGTTCTGTGCTACAGTGCAGAGAGCACAAGTGCTCTGCAGAAGACGTGTGCAAATGACAGCATAATGACATGGAAATTAAACTGGATGGGAGAATGAGGCCATCACGATGTACAAATGTATGCAAGTTGAGTACAGTCAAGATTCCTGCTTCTGTGTTGTAAAACCTATACACTAGTATGCACTTAACTATAAAAGGGTAAAACACAAGAATGCTAGAATTAGCAGCATCAGTCGAGGAGCAGCGTTTGTTAGAAATTAGAGCTGCTTCCTGCCAGTATGCCCAAGATGGTAATAGTGCCACCATTGGGTAAAAAACTGCAACTTCACCAATCAGGACGTTATTGATTACTTCAAGGTAGATCAGACCATTTTGTGGGCCTTGGGTGACATGATCACCTACACACAGAACCAGTAGGAATGCATGGCCTTCTCAAACCTGTGGAGACCAAGGTATTTATAACTGTTTCTCTTCTAGCTTAGGATCTTTCTGAGACCAGCAGGAGGGCATGTGGGAAATTTCTAAGACCTATAACTTGAGACTACTTGACAAGTTCTAGCACATCACTGGATAGAGGTAGGACATATGGATACCTTTTATGATATCCCCCACCTCCCTGCAGTACTGTGTACCATAGATTCCAAGCAGCAGTAAAGGCCCTGCCTGGTCTGCACTCTCAAAAGTTTGTGAATGGGAAGGTCTGCCATCCCATAATATACAAGGTAGTGTGTGATGCTGATGGTATTCTAAACAATGTATCTACACAGTACCAAAGTAGCTAATATAGTTCCTATATTTGACACACATGTCAGCTGTATCACCGCTTCTTGCATTGAGACATTAACCAGTGCATCTGGTAAGTGTAAGCACTTTGGACAACTTTAATGTTAAACACTTACATTATCTTAGCATTTCTATAGCATTAGCCCAACTGGCAAACATGCAAAAAATAGTACTTTAGTGTATCCAAATGTATTAAACCCCAACACATGTTGAAAATGTTGAAAAACAAGGAAATGGAGTGTAATCCCATATGACCCTGGTTTATGAAAGCCACAGGATGCAACCAAACTCCAGTACAGTATCACAGTGCATATGCACATAGTATCATACATCATGTTCACCCTTTTTAAAGATAATGTCCGCTGCACTGATATTTCTAAATGGGCACTGTACAACCCAGCCACAGCCTGCAGGATGTTCATAGCATGTCACTTGCTATATGATGTGCTGGTGAAGACTCAGACTGGGCAGCCCCATGATACCAGTACAGATGGGCCACACACATATGTAGCCAGCATGGAATGTACATCAACAGTATTTTCTGACAAGAAGCTCCTTCAAGTGTAATATAAGGACCCACAAACTTAACTCATTGAACTACAGATCATACACAACACCTTCTTTGTCACCTAATGACGACATAAGATTCCAGATTTCTAATTGATCTTCCCATTAGAAAAAACGTTTATCTGGCTCCAATCTTTGAGAGTTTTGTTGAAAAAATGTTAGTCCATCCAACCATCCTTAACCTTTTCATTACCTTCATGTTCACTTACAATTGTGAACGTAATACAACAGCTGCTCTTGTTTAAGTCTTCAGTGATCACCTTTTGGTGGAAAATGATCTTACTTTTTCAATATTTTTATAGCATTTCATTTGCTTTACCTCTGAACTTAACTTGCATCTATTTGCTGCACAATTTTTCTAGTAGTGTTTTCATCTTGTTTCAGTCTCACTTCTTTTGTGCAACCCCCTTTTTCCCATTTTTGTATATGAAGTCAGAGTGTCACAACAGTGACAATCATCATGATGTTCATACTGCAGGGTGGCTAGTTATGCTTTGGTTGTTTTTCCATGCTTCACACACAAACAAACACACACACGTGAGCGCACTCACACTTGCAGACATTTTAAGGTGTCCAGTCCACCTACTGCATGTCTTTGGAACGTGGGAGGAAACCAGAGCACTCAGAGAAAATACACAACTGAAAAAATGCATTTCTCAATGGCTGCTGTCCAGGCGACATGGATTCGACAGTCCTAAGTCAGTGACAGTAGCTCTCATGCCGGGCACAGATATGGGAGCACATACATGCTGGGGGGAGAGTGTAAGGCACCTTCTGCAATGATGCAGGTGCCAATGTTTGCCACTAAGGGATGGAATTAGGGATAGATTACAAATTTCCATCATGGCTGTCTGTAAAATGGCCATGATATGGAATTGCTGTCAACCAAAGATGAGAACAAAAGGACAGTGGCAGCAGATTGATGACTGTCAGGCATGGGAAGGGGTGCTTGTTCTTTCTCATTTTATTTTATTTGACATTTGTTTACAGGGTTAATGCATTGATCTCCATGGACTATTTACAGGCACAGCCCAAGTAAGTGCATCACAAAGTAAAGAAGAGATGAAGTTCCGTACAATGTAGTACAGAGATGCACACCTGTACAAACTTTACACTTGACAAATTGAAAGGCAATACATGATAAATATGAGAGTGAGTAATGCATATGTTGTCAGTTTGGATTCTCCGAATCCAGTTTTTCAATCTAGCTTCAATAACTAGTTTAATTAAACTAAGAGGGCAGCAGGGAAAGAAAACCAAAAAAACTGCAGGGGTGAGGGAGACTCTGGGTGACTAAATATTTCAGCAGAGGTGACAGGATTATCTAAATGCAGGTGGAGGAGTGACTAGAGATAAGAAAGGTAATGCAATTTAGGTGACGTGTTGAGATCTTTCTCACTCACTCACAGGCAATGTGGGGGATTGTCAGTTCACCTTACACATGTCTTTGGGATAAAGTAGTCTGGGTGTCACAACAAAGAAAAGTTAATGATAGTTTAGGAGATTAAGGAATTCAAGCCAGTCAAGTTGTTTTAGGGAATGGCAGTCGTGGGCTCGGTAGGGGGCACCAGTAGTAAATGTTGCAATTTGATTGTAACAGGTGTTGAGTTTGATAATTTTGGTTTTGAGTAAGTTGTTGAGAATGGGTGAGGCGTATAATGGTGTGGAAAGGAGGCGAGTTTGAGCAGTTGTTACCCTAACAGGCTGTGTTAGAAATGGTTTATTTTTATATAGACTGCCCAATTTTTGTGGATATTTTTAATATCTTCAGAAGTAGAAGCGATTTCATGTTGAGCATAAAAACAAGGCCTAGCTGCTTTATTGTTTTAATTGTTTATTGTGACACAAGTTGTGTAGCATGCAGTGTGCAGCTGCACTGGAATTTGCAACACACAACCTAGTGGCAATTTGTAGTCCTGTTCTGTGCTACAGTGCAGAGAGAACAAGTGCTCTGCAGAAGACATGTGCAAACGACAGCATAATGACATGGAAATTAAACTGGATGGGAGAATGAGGCCATCACGATGTACAAATGTATGCAAGTTGAGTACAGTCAAGATTCCTACTTCTGTGTTGGAAAACCTATACACTAGTATGCACTTAACTATAAAAGGGTAAAACACAAGAATGCTAGAATTAGCCGCATCAGTCAAGGAGCAGCGTTTGTTAGAAATTAGTACTGCTTCCTGCCAGTATGTCCAAGGTGGTAATAGTGCCACCATTGGGTAACAAACTGCAACTTCACCGATCAGGAAGTTATTGATTACTTCAAGGTAGAGAAGACCATTTTGTGAGCCTTGGGTGACATGTAAGAAAAAAACACGTTGGTTGCATACAACAGATACCTTTAATAAAACAAATGCAACTAGTAGGCGCTTTCACGGACACACTCCGCTTCATCAGACATGATCGCCTATACACAGAAGCAGTAGGAATGCATGGCCTTCTCACACCTGTGTAGATCCAAGGTATTTGTAACTGCTTCTCTTCTATGTTAAGATCTTTCTGAGACCAGCAGGAGGGCATGTGGGAAATTTCTCAGACCTCTACCTTGAGACTAGTTGGCAAGTTCTAGCACACCACTGGATAGAGGTAGGACATATGGATCCCTTTTATGATTCCCCCATCTCCCTGCGGCACTGGGTATCATAGATTGCAAATAGCAGTAAAGGCCCTGCCTGGTCTGCACTCTCAAAAGTTTGTGAACGGGAAGGTCTGCCATCCCATAATATACAAGGTAGTGTGTGATGCTAATGGTATTCTAAACAATGTATCTACACAGCACCAAAGTAGTTAATATAGTTCCTACCTGTATATTTGACACACGCTGGCTGTATCATCCCTTCCTGCATGGGGACATTAACCAGAGCATCTTGTAAGTGTAAGCACTTTGGACAACTTTAATGTATAACACTTACATTATCTCAGCATTTCTGTATCATAGGCCCAACTGGCAAACATGCGCAAAAATAGTACTTTAGTGTATCCAAATATATTAAACCCCGACACATGTTGAAAATGTTGGCAAAACAAGGAAATGATGGAGTATAATCCCATATGACCCTGGCTTATGAAAGCCACAGGATGCAATCAGACTCCCAGTACAGTATCACAGTGCATATACCCACAATATCATAGAACATGTTCAGCCTTTTTAAAGATAACGTCTGCTGCCTAAATGGGCACTCTTGTACAACCCTGCCACAGCCTGCAGGATGTTCATAGCATGTCGCTTGCTAGATGATGTGCTGGCGAAGATACAGACTGGGCAGCCCCATGATACCAGTACATATGGACCACACACATACATAGACAGCATGGAATGTGCATCAAAAGCGTTTTCTGGCAGCTCCTTCAAGTATAATATAAGGACACACAAACTGAAGTCATTGAACTACAGATCACTCAGGATAGGAATAATTATCATTTAATAGCTTGTTGCAGAGCACCTTCTTTGTCCCCTAGTGACTACATACGATTCCAGTGTTCTAAATTATCTCCCTATTAGCAAAACAGGTTATCTGGCTCTAATTTTTTTAGAGAGTTTTTCCGAAAAAATGTTGTCCATCCAGCCATCCTTAATGTTTTCATTACCTTCATGTTCACTTACAATTGTGGATATGATACATCAGCTGCAATTGTTTAAGTATTCAGTGATCACCTTTTTGTGGAAATTTTCTTACTTTTTCAGTCTTTTTATATCATTTCATTTGATTTACCTCTGAACTTAACTCGCATCTATTTGCTGCACAATTTTTCTAGTAGTGTTTTCATCTTGTTTCAGTCTCACTTCTTTTGTGCAACCCCCTTTTTCCCAGTTTTGTACATGAAGTCAGGGTGTCACAACAGTAACAATCATTTTGAGATGATGATCATACTGCAGGGTGGCTAGCTGTGCTTTGGTTGTTTTTCCATGCTCCACCCACACATATACACACAAACATGAGTGCACTCACACTTGCGGCCATTTTAAGGTATCCATTCCACCTACTGCATGTCTTTGGAACGTGGGAAGGAAACCAGAGCACCCAGAGAAAGCACACATGAGCACAGGGTGGCTAGACTAGCCTCCACAAAGAAGACATACCAACCAAGAACTGAGCTGGATAGCCTCTTGCTGTGAGGCGGCAACACCATTTGCTGCACTGCTGGCTGCATTACCCAATATCTACATCAGTTTTTAATATATTTTATTTTACAAGAAAATTACCTGCTTAGTTAATTTTAAAATGGATCTTTGTCCATATATAGATACTTGGGGAGGGCGGTCATGGAATTCTTTAGTGTTGTCTATAATTTTTATGGACTTGGAGAAGGCATGTGACTCATACGCTGGAAGGTCTTTTGTGAAGTGCTACAACTGCACAGGGTCTCTCAGCCAGTGATGTATGCCTTCCAGTCCCCTACATGGGGAACAAGATGTGTGTCCACATGCTTAATGTAAAGCTAAATGCATTGAAGGTGAAGCCCAGCTTTGTAGCATAGAGGTATAGGTTCATAGGTTTGTCCTCGGCAGTCTGCAGACCATTATAAGCTGAGCTCAAATCCCATATTCAAAATGGGGAGGGTGCAGGGCACCTTCTGCAATGATGCAGGTGCCAGTGTTTGCCATTAAGAGATGGAGTTGGAGCCATATTCCAAATTTCCATCATGGCTGTCTATAATGGTCATGATATGGAATTGCTGTCAACCAAAGATGAGAACAAAAGGACAGTGGCAGCAGCTTGATGACTGTCAGGCATGGGAAGGGGTGCTTGTTCTTTCTCATTTTATTTTATTTGACATTTGTTTACAGGGTTAATGCGTTGATCTCCATGGACCATTTACAGGCACAGCCCAAGTAAGTGCATCACAATGTAAAAAAGAGATGAAGTGCCATGCTGTGTAATGCAGAGATACACACCTATACAATCTTTACACTTGACAAATTGAAAGGCAGGATACACGCAAGATAGATATGAGAGTGAGTAATGCATATGTTGTTGGTTTGGACTATCTGAATCCAGTTTTTCAATCTAAAGAGAAAGAAAAACAAAAAAATAACTGCAGGAGTGAGGGAGATTGGGTGACTAAATATTTCAGCAGAGGTGACGTAAGTGTAGGAGTGAGTAGAGATAAGAAAGGTAGTGCACTTCAGGTGACATGTTGAGATCTGTCTCTCTCTGTCACTCAGTGATTCACAGGCAGTGTGGGGGATTGTCAGTTCACCTTACAGATGTCTTTGAGATAAAGGAAGAAACCAGAGCATCCTGTGAGAACCCACTTGGGCAGAGGGAGGTCACACAAACTCTGCACATAAGGCACGTCAGCCAGAAACAGTAGTGGAAAATCAAGCAGTCTGAGGCAGCAAAGCTAACCTCTGTGCCCACCCCCCTTTTAATTTTATTTCAGATTGTAATTTTTTTTCTTTTAGTAGCTAAATTAACTAGTCTTTCTTGGACCCTTATCAGCCATGATCAAAGCCTACAAAGGCAAGGATAGATGATCTGTACATGGATATGTTTTATGGCAACCAGTCAACCACAACTTTTTTGTGAGATGGGAGTAAATCAAAGTATGTAAAGAAGATCCACACAGCCAGAAGAAGAACATGCAGGCTCCACACAGAAGGAGAATAGATGTCCCAAAGGTACCCTAGACCCTGGGACTATGAGGGTTGGTAATTTTACCACTGAGTCGACTTAGGTTCAGAATGTGGCCATTTTGCTTAGTGGCCATCAAGCACTAAAAAATTTAAGGTGTCATGTTATGACTGAGGCTTCTTTTTACTATCTAAGGAAGGCATCTGCTTCCTTAGAAGTATCGTCTATCTGTCTGTGCTATGTGCCTTGATTTCACTTTAAGTAAGCTTTTATTGCTAGTCTAACATCAGTAATTCATTGTTGTCTGGAGTTGATGTAGAGCATTGCAGCAAGGTTGGTATCGGGTCTGAGATCTTGCCCCATTTTGTTCAGAGTGTGCATTGAGGAATGGTCTTTATATTCACCTTGCTGACCCTCAAAGTACTACTTAGAGCTTGTCATATCTATGAATGTAGGTGTGTATAAACTGAAGAAGACTTTTGGTATGTACCCTTCACTTGCTGGGGGTTGCCATGGCCTTCTGTGATCCCATACCAATTTAAGGGTTGCTGCCACCCACCCACCCCACATGTGATATGCAGCATGGATAAGCTAGCTAGAGCAGTGAATCTATTAGTACTACTTTTGTGGTTACATTTTTCTACGGAATTATGTCCCCAGCTACTGCGCACTGACCCCTGTCAGTAATCCAGTTCTGTATGGCTGCAGTGTCACAAGTGACACTCAAAATTTATATTATCTAACATTGCAGAACATTGTGAGTAGTAAAGGACAGATGAGAAGCAGTCTGCTGACTCCTTCCTGAAAGGTCCAGATGACTGCTTGCTATTTATTTCCTCCTTTTCTGCTTTCAGATGGTGCTGTGGTAAAATGCTGTGAGCATGCAATGTTGCTGTGTAAATTTACAGGATTGTATCATGTCACAAGGCTTGCCTTTTCAAACTTTTTCAACAAATGAAAGAAAATGTGTAATTTACTTACAGCACTGCTCTCTTCACACACACACACACACACACACACACACACACACACACACACACACCTACACCTTGAATGTACCGTTTTCTGGTGTTTTTTCCCCTCTTGTACCCTGTGTTGTACTTGGTACCTCAGTGCAGGTGTGTGAATACAGTCAATAAGAGAAATAAATGCCATGGCTTCCAGAAGGGTACTGAATGGTGACAGTTACCACTGCTGTAAACAGCCTGCTGCAACCTCCCTTAGTGCTTTTATTTTATAATGAACTAATTCTTGTTTTTTAGACTATGAAAGTGTCAATATAGAACTTGGTAGCTCTTCTGCACCTTAATTTGGTTGTTTGTGCTTTTTATTAGCTTCTTAATCTAAAGAAGGCAAAGGTTTGATATTCCCTTTTCTTTTTAACTCTGTGGGCAGAGAAAGTTTTGCACTTTATTGATTAATAGCATTGCCAGGTGTAGTTCTCATCTCAATGTTAGCTGATGAGGTGCTGTAAACTGCATTACCTTATAGTTAACAAAGCTACTGCGATCTTTACAAAACCTCAGAGATGTAAACTAGTATGTAAATTTCTTCCAGAAGACAAAAAAAATGCATGTTTTGCCATGGCATTATAATTTTAATGTGGTTCCAATTGAAACCAGAGAAGTATACTATAAATAGATTTTCTTAAGACTTCTGTGCAAACTATCAATCTATCTTGGCAGCAACAAGCTGGAGTAGAAGGTTCTGCTTGCCACACATGATGAAAATAAGCAGATAGATGTATGTTTTTCCCATTTTTTTAATACTTTGATGCAGTTTGTTATAAAAGACTGGTCAAAGAGTGGTGTGTAAAATGTATTTCTATACTGACAGCCATGGTCTGCACATTGCAAGTGCTATGAATACTTTAAATTCAAAACCACAAAAAACCCATAGCTTAGTTACCCAGGACATATACAGTTGATGAAATTGACTGGTTTGCTCCAAGGCAAGAACAAACCTTCAAATGAATATGCACCCACTTATTGGCAACAGCTGCTGTAAGGGCTCAATTTGTTGGGGAAGGGGAGCTTTCCAGTCAATGACTACCTTCAGTGGAGCTTTCATTTATGTTAGGAATACATAAATGTTTCAAATTAGATCCAAGCATTGACAGCATTTTCTTTTCTTTTATGTGAATAATAAAGATTAAGTGGCCTCATAAAAGGTCAAGAAGTGTAAAAAAATATTGGCCCAACGGAATGAAGCAGCAAAAGCAGCAGAAGCAGAATAAAAACTTCAGACTGAGCGTACAACCTTTTATTTCAATGCTTTCTTCTCTAGGACTTCTTCAGAACAAACAAATAACCAATGTAAAAAAAACACCACATTTTTATACACCTTACAATAGCATTTTCTAATCAATCAATTTACTAAAATAAAGGAACACTCACATGCTGTTTAAGTACAACCTTCTGTCTCTCAAAATGCATTTTATGCTAACACTTTGATTTAAACCTGGCTTTTTTCTATTTATTTTAGTAAATTGATTGATTAGAAAATGTGTTAATTATTTTATTGTAAGGTGTATAAACGCGTTTTTTTTTTTTTTACATTGGTTATTTTATTCTGCTTCTGCTGTTTTTCCTGCTTCATTCTGTTGGGCCAGTATTTTTTACATTTAGTTTCTTGTTATACTGGTACAAGTGGTCTTTTGTAAAGTTCAAGAAGTGATGAACCAAAATGTACATAGCCAAGTTCCTTCTCCATTTCATGTGTGATAGTAGCCGTCCATTTCATTGCTTCTGTCTTGCTTCAGTGCTTGATCCCCATTTTAAAGAAAATATCTGCTTATCTCAGTGTGCAAGTGCATGCATGAGTCTTTGAGGAAAGCAGAGCTTTTGTTGGGAGCCTTTGGGGTAGGTGAGTGCTGTTGGATGCATAAATAACATCACAGTGGTGCAGTGGTTAATGTTGTTACCTCACACCAGGAGGTTCTCCAGTTCGATTCTCAGCTGGGGTGCCTTCTGTTTGGAGTCTGCATGTCCTCCTGCGTTCATGTGGGTTTCTTCCAGGTGCTCCGGTTTTCTCCCACATTACAAAGACATGTCTGGAGCATTTTTCGCTGGGCCTCCGCTGATAATTGGCTTGTTCCAAGTCGGTCTCTTGGTAAACAAATGTAAAATAAATAAGTAAGGGGTCTATATTATAATCATTGAAGGATAAGTCATCGAATGGCATTTCATTGGAAATGCCGTTCATTGAACCCGCACACCTCATGTTAATTATATATACCAACTCTGAGATCACACTACAGTGAGGAAAGAGCAAAACTCCTGATCCCTACCATAATGAAATCTCAGTCAGAACAGTTAGACAAACAGCATGATAAAATGGTCTTCGAAATGCCTTTCAGTGTAATCTTTCGATGAAATAATAGGGGCTCATAAATAAGAACACGTGGCTTAAATGCGATAGAGGCATTTTTTTATGAAACCGTTTAAGGCTGTTTAATGTTTTGCATAAAACTGTAACCCAAATAATAGACTCAAAAAGACAGATGCAGGTGACAGCAAGGTCCACAAAGCAATAAGCACCAGACTCAGAAAGACAGATGCAGGTGACAGCAAGGTCCACAAAGCAGTAAGCGCCATATGAAAGGTAATCTGTGACAGGGAAAATGTTTGATAGCTAGAAGTTTTTTCTACATGGAGAAAAAGCATAATAGCTAGAAAGGGAAGTGTAACTTTTGAGATTCAGTGATAGAAAGCAAGTCTTGTAGAGACCAGGCATAGACAAAAATCCTTTATTCAGAAATAGTAGTATTAACTTGGGAGGACTATGGACTTTGTGACACAAGCAGAGATGTGGTAACTGAAATAAGTACTCAAAAGGCCATCACCTCCATCAGTTCCCTTTTCCCAGCTTTTACTGTCAAGAATCATTAAAACTTAATAAACAATGCAGTCATTATGAGCACTCTGAATATGAAAGTGTTAACCCTGATTAACAAAACCGCCATTATTTGCTGGGCAGCTTTAAAGGGTATTACAATTCAGGACTGGCTTGGTTGTATTCAGAGATAAGGACTCTCAGTAACGTTATAGAGCTGGAGGTAGTCATAGGTCTGAGGTATGTTAAAAGTCCTTCAGTTGAGATGTCTGAGGCCTGATCTGCTTAAGTTGGTGGTGCCTCAGACGGATTTAAAATACCCCATGGCACCTATTGAAAAGAGTAAGGGAAGGTTCCTCAATGCCCTGGTCAAATTTTCCCTAACAGTATAAATACCACAGCAAGTCTCCCATAAAAATAGGATACCAGCCTAGTGGGACTAACCAAGTCAACAAACGATGATAAAAAAAAAACAGTAGTTCCTGCAACATGTGGAAGAGGGATGGACAGAGAGCTACAGACCTTTCGGCTGTACCTGTGAAGGAAAGACTGATGGAATTCCTCTTCAGAAATAATCTAATGCTTATTTGGCAAATGCTAGTGACAAGGATGGAAATCATGAGGCCCAATACTAAGTAGCAGTTTTGGACTAAAATAATGTTTTTTGAGTAAATGGTTGTGATATTGGAGCTATTCTTTTAGTGCACTACAAATGTCTGCTGCAAAATACTTAAGATGTACCTGTGGTAAGGTTATACGTGATAACTGTAGATGGTTTCTTTTGGTGGTTGACTGTGAAAAAGAACTGTGTAACAGTCATAGGTTGGTTCTAACTTGAGCATGTTTCTTAAGGACTGATTTTACTCCATGTATGATTATGAACTGAACCAGGTGTGAGCAGATTTCCATGTGTGTTGAATGTGCAGTAATTGGAATTGTGTGCAGTGCGATTAATTTGTTTACCAAGTGACTGAGAAAGTCAGAAAACCAAACAACACTTCTGAGTCACTACTGGAAAAAAAAAAGTACACCCTAAGTGCACCTAATGGATTTACCTGGTTAATAAATAAGCAAAACTCCTTTGTTTGACCTTTAACCTTTATAAATTCATCTTAACAAGCCTTTACTTTGTTTTCCATATGAATTTAACACTGCCTAATTTTGGTGACATTGCATACACCAATGATGAATCTCTGTTTTGTGTTATTAAAATATTAGTATTGTCAGTGGGTTGGGGTGTAAGTACATCAGACTTGCCACAGCAAGGGACTGTAATTCTGTGATTTAGCTTTGAGGGGCTTTAGTTGACAGCTGATAACACCTTCCTAAGGACCTTCTCCTCACTATATTTCTTTTGATTTTTTAGCTTTTCAAACTCAGAGCTATACATACATCAAAACCAGATAGACATACTTGCCTCACTCATCACTGTAATTATTTCATGCTTCTTCCAGAGTTTAAATCGTAATGCTTGCCTGTCTCACAATAATGTCCCCATGTTTGGTGCCTAAGAAACCTCTACTCTCTTAAGTGTTCCTGCAATCACCAGATCAGAAGCCATGACCCCTTACAGCACAAATTCTACTGGTTGGGGAAGATGCATGTAACAAAGAGTGCTTTAAGTATTAGTGATGCAGCCCATCTACCATATGAAGGAAGCTTTTCAGGTGGTCTTACCAGCTTAGCATTTTGGGAACAATTAGAGCAGGGAATAACAGATAGGAGGCAGGCCAAAAGCAGTACGTAGACAAGGAAGGAAGCAGCATCGTGCAGAGTACAAACAGGTTTATGCTTGGTCTTTTGAACCATTTCAGCTGGGCGAACTAACTCAACACGTTAGGGGGAAGAGGAAAAGTGAAGAGCAGATAGAAAAGGAAGGAGACAAAGGTGACAGCATGTCAGCAAAAAGGAGAAGAAAGCCAGAAGCTTTTTCTTGAATTAAAAGTCTGTGCAGGTACAAATAAGCCTGAAAACAGAGCCACTGGTGGAGAGTAAGTTCCAGGATAAAAGCAACTATAAGTACCTGAGACTGGATCTCGTGGAGTAAGGAATAAGATCAGACTAGGATCTTAAGGCACTGTTTGCCTGGGAACAAAATCCCAGCAGGTGGCTACAGTTCTGTCAAAGCAAGGATATAAGGGCACCCAACAGAGAGTTTCCTGTAAAGGAAAGCTGTCTGTCAGCTTGCCAGCCCTTTGTAGTCAGTCAGGAACTCTTGCAGCCAGTGCCAGGGCAACCAACCAGTACACAATATCTTTAAATGCATTGAATGAAGACAAAAATAGACTTCTCTGAACTGAAAAAAGTAAAAATAGAGGAGTAGAGAGGAAGACATCAAGCTCAATTAAACTCTACACCACCATTATAGATTCATTTACTATCATTGCTGGCCATGTTTATGTAAACAGAAACAGAAATAAGCCAAATTAGTAAACAGGGTTAGCATTCAGACAGCGAATGGTAGCATTAAAAACACCCTTCTAAGCCAGGTTAGAGAAAAAACTGCCAGTGATTTCATTAACCACATAGAGAAGTAATGGGCTAAAATGTGAAGCCCCTCTCCCCTAGGTCCGACAAGATCTGCTATTACTAACATTTTATAGTGCCAGTGAGGTAGAGTACTAACATAAGATATGGTATCAGAGGCAGTGATTGAAGGAAGAGAAAAAGATGGGTGAGGTATTCCACATGTGGGATGGCAGTATAGCTTAGGAGCTTGTGGGTGGGCCATGTTGTGTGGTCAGACAGATGAATAGGGAAGTTTGAACTCCAAATGCAGGCTGGTGTGAGAGATGACAAAAGGAAGTTAGTTGGGCATCAGGTAAGGAGGGAGCATCATCTACCAATTATCAGAGCCAAGCAGATGTGACTAGTAGGGAGAGGTGGCCAGCAGTGGAGGTCGTTCTCTGTTAGAAGCTGTAGGAACCAGGAGTGTAAGCAGTGGGGGAGGTGTTGATACAAGACAGAATGTGAAGTAAAGAGCTGACAGAAGAGAGTATGGGGAGGTAAAGGATACAGTGGAAAAAGAGATAAAGTACAAGGACAGCAGATGGGAGTGAGTGCGGAAGGGAATAGTGTGGAGGTAACTCTGGTGCCACCAGTGACCAAGGCCCTGGCATGAGTATTAAAGGGAAAGGAGTTGGACCAGGTCTTGAACACTGTAGTTCTAACTGTTATTTGGGGAAACACCCAAATGACCAGCAGTTGTTGCACAGGGTCAGGTCTAACCCAAACTTCAAATACTGGCAGCAGCTGAGGAGTAGAGATGAGCTGCATTCCTGGGATTTCTGCAAAGTTTGTTTTATCTTTAAGACAGAGATTACTTAGTCTACAGAAGCATTAGAAGATATTCCTGCTCTGTCAGGGAAACAAAAAAGACGAGCCCGGTCTGTTTTGAATGCCATCTTATTAAGAAAGTTACTGTTTTGGTAGGCTAGGCCAGTCTAAAACGTAAAGAAGAGGCCCTGTAAAAAACAGAAATGGGTTATCAAGCAGCAGATCTGTTTTCTCAGAGCTTCTTGCATTGTCTTAGGTTGGTGGCAAACCTTGCAGTGGCTGAGCAGTAGTATTCACTGTACTACAGGACTCTGCATGGAGTCTCCAGGTCTCCCTTTGCAAAGCTGTGTCCATTTTGGACATGGAGTCAGGTTGCCACACCATGGACCTGTTAGGCAGTCCCCCAAGAGTTATTTTAAAAGGATGGTAAAACTGACATACACCTCTTGCAACAGTTCAAGACTGTACCCCTTTAAGAGACTGCAGTCTCTTTTTCTGAAAGAGAAAATGTTATTCTTTTCTCTTCCTCCTGAATATTTCCTTCTAATCTGGAACTCTGTGACTTCAACAGCTACTCCACATTCAGGCTAACTCTACATGCAGTCATGGAGGGCATTGTTGGGCATGATTCCTGCTTTTGCAGATCATTACCTAGGATCTCCACAGGAAATTCCTGTGATTTGCTCTGACTTGGTAACATTTTAGTATACCATTTCCAGTGTAGGGTATTGCTTTCGTCCTGTCATTTACCTGTAGAGTGTTCACCAAGATTATAACCATGGTGGCAAACTGTTTGCAAGAGAAGGTCTCCATATTAACTCAGCCTTGACTGATTTCTAGTGATTCACTCCAGAGACTCACTTGTAACAGCCTTCTCCTGAACCTGAATTGCGATTTCAGGCATTGGGGGTTATCATAAATTGGAATAAGTTCTTATTAGTCTCTATAAAGAGAATTTTATTCAAGGGTAAAACTAGCCACTCTGAATAGGTGTTTCTTCCATCCCTTGAAGAGGGCACAGTACATCATGGCTTTAGTGTCCTAGGTGAAAAAGCATTGGTAAGTGTGGTTCATACCATTCTATGTCTCTTGATCATATTGGTGCCAATAAAATTCACTGTCTTGTTGGCCCATTTTTGGATATGGTTGATTCAATGGACACAGTGGTGCTATGGGCTGCAGAGTCATTATGAAGTCACAGATCTGATAATGGATCTTTATCTCTGGACTTTAGTATGGTAGATCATCTTTACCATTCAGAGTACCCCAGACCTGCCAAAGATGCCAAGAAAAGATACTTTGCTGCTAGGGTGGGGACCTGCTTAGGGTCATCAAACATGCAAAGTAAGTGTAGTTTAAGAGACCGGGGATAACTCATAAAATTGTTTAAGGTGAGGGTGCTACTCAGCCTTCATGCTGTCAGAAGGGAGCTAAGACTCATTACTCTGTGAGGACAGACAGGACCATGACATGTTGTTTACAACCAGGGTGGAAAGCATTAGCATCCACTGGGTAGAGATGTAGGGAGGCTCAGACATTAACATCTCAGCAGAAACAAATGTACTACCACACTCCCCTCAGCAAAAGTTTCAGTCCTTTTTTGGAAACTGGATCAGGAAAGTGTAAGTGTTAAAGTGGCGAACCCAAGAGACTAAACCTATTCACTGTATAGGAGATACAGCTCTCTTCGTTTTCTGTTCACTTCATTACGGCATGAAGCTTGTCTTGTTTTTTCAGTCTTAATGAATGTTCTTGTATACCTTTCTGCCTTTCACTCCATTTCAAACCTGATCACTGTATTGAGTAAGGAAAGACAAAGCTCATCCTCATTGGTCTTTGGTGGGTTAGCAGTATGTCTTCAGGCTGTCAGGTCTCTGGCATTGCAGGAAGTTATACAAAGCCCTTAGTCCTAGGCTGGGATAACATATGACTTCAACTTTAGGTCTGATTAATCCTTTAGATCTTCTTACCTTGCCATATCTTTTGTTGGAAGTGTTATAGAGGTGGCAGAGGCTGTTATAAGGTCTCCCACTTTAAAGACCTAGTCTGCTAAGTGGAAGAGTTTTTAGCAGTTTCAGTGGTGCAGTAAGTAGTACACTCACCTTTGATGCAGAAGGGTTCGATTCCCACGCAAGGAAGATTGATTGCTGTCACTGCAGTGCAGCATATGGGGGTGGGGTGTTGAACTTCCCCCACTCTTCTTGATAAGTGCTATGGGATCCCACCTGAGCTAACACCAACTCATGCAGATGGGAACCTTTTGCAATCAGTTGGTTCTAAAAATTTCAAGTTTTTCTGTTGGAAGATTTATGTTTAATTATCTGCATTACCTTTTCCTGTAAGATGGGACGTGCACTTAGAATTTCAGGTATCAAGTTATATTGCTGCACATAAGAAATAGATACTAAAGAGTAATCTGCATACTTGAAGAAACTCCATGCCACATCAGTTTTATTTGACTGAGACAACATTTGCTTGTGTAAAACTTTGGGTAGATGGGAACTCTGTTTAATGGCTCATCTGAAGGGTGACACAAGTGCAGCACTCCCTTATGTTATACTACAGTGGTAGTAAACCATCCATTTAGAGTGGGGATAGAGCCCACAACCTTCTGACACTGCCCAAATTAATTCACAGTGAGGTATACATTAAAATCCATCAGTGCATCCTATACACCTTATTTAGTCTGTGAGACTTAGTGTGGTACAATGTGTACTTTATTGCTGAGTTTATTGCTAGAGTAATGTGTGCCAGAGCAAGTGGCTGTTGCCCTCAATGTGATTTGTTAGGACAAGACCATGATTATGTCAGGACCATGCACTTAAGTCTAGGTAATATGGTAAGCGAGTAACTCTGCAGCAGTACCTGAACCTGGTGTGAAGATCTCATTTATAGAAGAATTCCTGTCTCTTTGGAATTTTACTTCATGAGAGTAAGGGGGACATGAAGGACACAAATCAATGCTGTAGCCTTATAAGCTAGCTAAGATTGATGAACAGACAAAACCAAGATCAAGCTGTGTAGCTATTAATAAAATTAATTGGCAAACTAGTCCCTAGTCCATCAATTGTATCATTAAGCTTTTACAGTCAACTGATGTCCATCGTTAGAGGAGCCTTGAACCTTGAGGATAGCATTTGGAAAACTGGATGGGGAGTGTTACGGCTTTCCGTATGTCACACTACTGTGCAACTTTGGAGTAAAGATTACTGCAACTTTTACTGATTCCTTGTTTAACTTTCTTTATCTGATTTTTAGATTATTTGTGAACCATGCCATCTTCCCCTTCATTCTGTAGTTAACTCATGGTTCTGTGACAGCAGTTTTGCGGGTTTTTTTTGTTTTCTTGTTTCTTACCTACAAGAAAAAAAGTATATGAAATTGAAAATAAAATAAAGTAGAGTAGTGCATGTAATGTACAATGAATTGGTATAAGAACTGTAAAACAATTTTCCATACTATGATCTTTTTGCACAAACAGCTGCTTTAGAGTCACCAGTGGCAACATTGTTTTCCTGTGATAGTTAATCTAAATAAAACTATCATGAAACTAACGAAATAAGAAATACCACAGCATTGTATAAAAACTATGACACTTCAAACAGGTACATTATTGTTTAATAACATGGAATTAGCCATCAGAATTTGACCCTGCTATGAAAATAAATATGTGCAGAGTAGAGTTCCCATGCCCTTGTTTCCTTTCCTAAAGCTGTTTAGGGAAGAAACAGGTTAAGCAGTGCAAGACAGAGGAATTCTTATTTTGTTAAAGATTGATTAAATTTTGCAGGAGAGAGAGTGGGGACTCTCTGACTGTTAGGGTGGAAAATGCCTAAGGAACAGAGGAATCTAGGAGTTCTGAAAGAGAGGACGTGTTCCAGTTCAGTTTGTATCCATTTAATGTTTGATCAGAGCTAGACTTTGTTGCATTTGAAATGGCAAATGCAATTTTAAAAATATCAAGCAGAACAATATAGTCGATATATCAAATTAAAAACACCTTAATGATATTAAAACTAAAGAATAATTGGTATTAAGCCCAAAGATGTAACAATAAAAATAAGAAAGGCTCTGGCATCTTTAGAAACATGTTGTAGAGCTCCAGGAAAGGCTCATGTGTCAGTTATTAGTATAGTGAATTCCACAGGTAGGCATAGTGCAAAAAATAATTTAACCATGAGATAAGTTTGGGAATCACTAGCTGTCCTCCAGTGGGTGAATGCAGAAGCTGAAATAGGCAATAGGAAGTTGCAACTCTTATTAATAGCAAGTGCTGCCCCAATTTAAGCATTATGAATGAAAACTAGAGCTTAGGTTTCAAGTGCCACCATTAGGTAGTGCAGCTGATAAAAAGTTCAGATAAGCAATCATGCAGCTGCATTTTACTCATCCTGTAGACAGACTTGGTCACCACTGTTGAGCCTCACACAAAGAGCTTTGTTGTGATCCAAATGCCAAGAGTCTAAAGCATACAGACCTATAGAAATCCTCTAAAGAAATAAGGTATTTGATTTGTGAAATATATCAAAGATGGATCAGAGGATTTAACCCCTCTAAAGCTTCAAAATAGTGTTGGGTGCCATAGCAACTGGATATAGGTCATAAGGGAAGCATTTTGACTGCTTCATCTGGTGATTTAACAGAAGGATTTTATAGTGATTTTGGCAGTTTAATTGCAGAGGTACATGCTGTGGAGAGTACTGCTGTGTCAGCTGCCAAAAAAGTCTTGTTAGTGTCATTGAGTACAAAATCTGTTTTCTTTTATCTATGTTTAATTATTAGTTAGGGGGATTCTGCTGTCCCACAAAGTTTTCTTTTTACTTTCAAGTGAAACTATGACCAGAAACTCTGGCTGTGCACAATATTGTAAATAACAGGTCATGGAAGTATGAAGTGCAAATAACAGGTTATGTAAATAATAAAGTGTTTTAACAAATGCATTCATTGCATTTTGCAGGTCTGTAACCAGCATGAGGAACGGTTACTATTTCATCTTAGTGTTTTTTCAGTGTTATAATTGGGGGGAGTTCAGGCTCATGTTCACATCTTTTTGTTGGAAAGTTAGTTCCAAGATGTCCAGATATTTAATGCGTGGAAATGCGCTATATAATCAAGACATAGTAATTTTGGGGAATGGTGTTATACTGAACTGTAAAGTCAGTAAAGACTGTAACAGTGGTGCAGGAGGAGAGTAAAACTTGTGCCCTGTCCTGAGCTGTGGAGTATGCTTGTTCTGCTGTAGCAGATGATGTGCATCATGTCTTTGCACAAGAGACCTGGTAGTCAGTTGTACTATTCTTAGTGTTGTCGATACATAACATGCCAGAGGGCAGGAGATGGTAGGCAGTGATAGTATGTGCTACAGGTATATTGGATTGAGTGGAGGTGGAAGACATGCAGTGGTAGTATGTGGTACAGGTGTATTGGAGTGCATGGAGGTGGCAAAGTAGCAGTGGTAGTATGTGGTACAGGTATAATGGAGTGTGTGGAGGTGGCAGACAGTTGTGCTATTTTGTCATGGTATGTGAAGACAGCTTGACACATGTCTGAATAGGAAAATTATCCTGGATAGTATAAGAAAATGAAACTGGAAAGTAAATTTTGTACTTATTCAGGAATCCAGACTAGTACCAACAAAGGCAAAAAGAGTGACCATGTCATTAGTCTGTCTCACAGCATCTGGATTGCAGTCAGAGTTAATCATTTTGTGCCATGGAGCTAAAAGATTGTTAGCAGATATAGTATGTATTTGGAATGTTGGTGGTTCTCCAAGATTTTTGGGTTTCTAATACATCATGAGAATCCTAAGTCAAAGTATGACTAACACTTGTGAAATTAGTGCAGTGTACAAATCTTAAAGAGTGAAGAATTATTTCAGCAAATAAGTTTAATATTAAGGGGGTAAACTGTGGATAGTCTTTTTATAGGTATTGATTATTGTTTTAGTATTTTAGAAACTGTAGAGAATGGGTGTCACAGTCCTACCAGATATATTAATAATGTACATTTTGTGTGTGTGTGTGTGTGTGTGTGTGTGTGTGTGTGTGTGTGTGTGTGTGTGTGTTTTAAATGATTTGTCAGTTTATCGCATGTTTAAATTTCAGAAACATTCATTGTGGGTATAGTTGGTTGGATTATGCAACATAATTCAGGATTTTTCCTTTTCTTCATGATCTTGTGACGCAGCAGTTAGTATATTTAATTTCCAGTTGTGTAGGAGCAGAGTCCCCCCCCCCCCCATGTAAAAGGTGATATATATTTTTTTGATTTAAAGTGTAACCTATTGGTGTACATTTGCGATCAGTTTTTGGTTGCATTATTTTAGGTAGTGATGAATGCAATCACTGGAAGAAGGTGACAGGCTAACAGCTTAGTTTCTCAGCTCTGCTATTTGATATTTCTGACGGGAATTAAGTTTTTGATGTCGTGGACTCTTCAACTTTGAAGGTTATCTTCTTTTTAAGACTTTGGAAGATTATAGCCGGAATGTACATCTTCACTTTTCTTAATTCCTGTCAACATTCAAACATAAAGGGTTTTGCCTATTCTTCCAAATGAGTTACTCCAAAACTAATTCACAGGACGTGTCATTAAAGAAGGAAGTACAATCACTTCTTACTAGTATACAAGACCTCTCAATAAAACTAGATAAAAATGGACAATAAACTAGATAATTTCAAAGAAAACTGCACAAAACAAATGTAATGGCTACATGAAATAATAATGCAACCGAAGACTCTGATCTCTAGCATGGAAGATGCACTAAATGATATAGAAGGAAGGGTTTCAGAAGAAGAACATAGTATTGAATTTTTATTAAAGTAAAATACTTCTTTATTAAATCAAATAGATGTTATTGAAAATAGGACTAGAAGGAACAATATACACATTTGTGGTTTGCCTGAAAAAATAGATGGTGACATATGGTTAATTTCCTGACATCTTGGCTCTCTAAGACTTATTCTACTGAGGTCTTTATCATATGGTATTGAAAGAGCTCATAGGTCTCTTGTGGTCCCTTTGTCATCAAAAAAGTAAATATAAATCCAGGAACCATAATTGTGAGATTTTTTTCCTGCCAGGATAAGGAACTGATATTAAAAACTTATTGGTCAAATTCTCTGATTAAACTAAATGAGAGTACAATACGGTTGGACAATGACTACTCTTCATCTGTGATTTTCAAAGAGAAAACAGTTCCTTCCTTTGATAAAAGAATTGAAAAAGAAACAGATTAAAGTGGACTTATTATTTCCAGCTAGACTTAAGTTTTAGTACCTTCTGTAAGAAAGACTTTGAAACACAGGAATCTACTATATTCTTTTTTAAAATCAGACATTTTGGAACAAACAGAAAAAAATGGAATGGAGCAATAGCTCATTGAAAAAATAAGCTGAAAAGAACAGGTGGATGACTACTAACAAGAAGAAGAAAAAAATTAAAAGACCAATAAATATATATAATTTTTGTTTTTCTTCCTGATCTATTTGGTTTATATTCGTATATTCTTGGAACTATTTTCCATTTTACAACAAAAAGCTATAACTGATTCAAACAGGAAGATAGAAGAGAGAAAAAAAAAATATATATATATATATATATATATATATTTATATATATATATATATATATATATATATATTTATATATATATATATATATATATATATATATATATATATATATATATATATATATATATATATGGTGCTGCAGTAGCGTTGTCGCCTCACAGTAAGACGTCCTGTTCGATTCTCAGCTAAAGCGTCTTCTGTGTGGAGACATGCATGAATGAGCGTACCTTCGTTGAAGGTTATGTGTCAGAGCTGGCAACTCGGTACATAAAAATCTAGTGCCAATCATTAGCCGACCAGAGTTCTGCTGTGGCGACCCCTAACTGGGAAAAGCCAAAAGATACAGCATACACACACACACACACTCAAAACAGTAAGGTAAAGTGATTTAAAATTCTGCATCATTCTTTATAACATTAAAAACAGTTTGATCTAATCAATATTTATTTAGATGTTTGAAAATATCCTGTTAGCTATAAGTAAACCTTTTTGACTAGATTTTATGGTTGTGTGTGTGTCTATCTTGTGATCAAGTGTTATGATTTGCAGGCTTGGTTCTTTGGTATTATCTTTATAGTAGAGAGATTTTTTTTTGGACTGTATGGATTTCTGGATGTTTGGTTGAGTGTTGGATGGTTGTGCTGTCTGTTTGCTGCTTGAGTGTAGTTGCAGCTGATGTGGGTTTTTATTTTATTTTTATTTTTTCTCTTTTGCTAGAAGTTATAGATTTTTGTGAAAACAATGGCTTGGATAGTGTTTTGTGTGTGTGGAGAGATGTGTTTTGCCATCGCTGTGTGTGGGCTGGCTTTCCTTTGCTTATATTTTGTGAGCAAGTTAGTTTTTCTCTTTAAAAAAAACTAAAACTAAGCTCGATTTATACCTGGAGCCATTTTGAGCTGTGTTGTTGTTTGGATTGTCTCTGTGTTTTCCCTCTGAGGTTGCAAGCTGGAGGGTCTTTTTTTTTCTTTTCTTTTTCTCTTCTTCTGGTTGTGGTGGACTGTTGAGAAGGAAACAGGATGGCAAATTAATGATATCATGTTCACGGATCAAAGGTTATACAAGCGGCAATCTTGGTATAACAATGTTTAAAGTGATCTATGCCTTTATTTACAATACATATTGTGGGCTACTTTTTGAAATCAGACTGCCTACCAGACTTCTTGGCATTTTGGAGTAAGAAATCTGGATAAAGCCACAAATACAGGGGGGATGAGTGCCCAAAATTAGGGGCACTTTAAATATTGCTCTTACAAATTTAGAAAGTTGACAGAATAACAGGTTTTTAATGTGTGAATTTTCTGAAGGATATTAAGTCTGAAAACACGTGTCTGCCATTGTTTTCTGACTTCGGTCCTTGGTGATTTGCCAGAAGGCTACAATTGTGTGAGAAGGATACCAAGGATACGAGTCAGGGGTCTGGGTATCCTGTGAAGGTTTGGACAATTGAAAGTTATGCTGTCTGTAGTAAAGTAAAATACTCCTATCAAGAAGTTATTTTTTAAGAGATTTAACACACTGTGACCATACATTCTCCAAATGGCTTTACTGAGTCTTATCTTTCTCCATCTCACATAATATTGTCACACACATTATCTGGTGGAGGGAGGGAGTCCTTTTTAGACTGAGTTAAAACTTAATTAGCCTCAACTTTTGTCCAAATGGTGGAAAGATTGAGAGGTGCAGGCTTCCCATTGCACATAACAGTCTCATAATTTTCTTACGTTGTGCTTCAGTCTCTCCCTAACATCTCAAGCTACTTGTGGAGACGGGGCTTTCATCCACCAGTAACTCATCAAACTACAGGGTACTTATCAATGGTTAAACCTCTGGATACTGAGATTGGATTTTGACCCATGGCTGAAATGAAGCTTTATCTTAATATTCCACATACATGAAACACACTTTTAACTTAAGTAAATGTTTTTGGTCACTGCTTAATAAAGAGAATGACACTTTATATTTTGCCATTTCTGGTGAAAGGGTTCTTTGATCAGTCTGCAATGTATTTACTAATTTATACATAAGAATTATTTTCAAACTTCAAGATATTTGTGGAAGTTATACTGCATAGTTTTGAGATTCTTTTTTCTCTATTGGTTCATTTACCATACATTGCAGTTGATGTTTAAAGTTGCTGGTATCATGGTTCTGAACTGTCAAACAGGATTTATGTTGTATACATCTGTTATTTCGTAAAGCTACCCTTGTTCGTTTATGAATTTACATCATTTTACATAGACACACACACCCTACCCCATCTCAATTAGTAATATAAGCAGATATCTTAATATATTTTTATAATTGTATTGTACACTAATATAAGTGAGTTCCAGACTAACTTTGGATGTTAATTTTAATCGATTTGGTAATGTTATGTGTTATAGTTCTGTTTCCTTAGTAATCATATAGAATAGATAAATTAAGATTTTTATAGATTTTCATATGAAACAAAAATGAGCTTTTAAAGAATTGAGTAATGCAGACACTGATTGATTATATATATGGTGAATTTATTCAAACATTTATTCTTGGAGACTTATGACCTTCTCTTTAGTAATGATCAGTTTTAATTTTCAAGTTGCTATCAGAAATGTATAGATTTTACATAAAGATGCATAACCTGTTTTGTGTTCATATTAAAATTGTATCACTACCAAATATAGTATTGAAAGATTGAATTTTACATAGTTAAGATTTGAGAATGGTGACAACAGTTGATGTAAAAGCTCTGAAGTGTCTAGCAAACTATGTATCATGTTCTTGTTAATTTTATTTTCATTTGCAGAGGTCTACTTAATTTAAATTGTGAGTTCTCCACACATTGTTGTTTTAAGTATTAAACGTAATTAGAGTAAATCGATTGATATTATTCAACATTATTTTTCATTTACATATTCTTGAAACATAAATATAAGAAGTATATATATATATATATATATATATATATATATATATATATATATAGATATTTCATTAGTTAATGTTTGTTTAATAAGTAACCTTTTGTATAAAATTAATTCTCAGATGGGGGTTAGTTTTAGGAGGAGACTTTAGAAGGAACGCTTGAATAGAGATACTAATCAAACATGGGGTCTAAAGTAAACACACAATCAGTGGGGTTTATTTAAATGTTTAATATTTCAATGTTTAACTACTTATAATTTGGTGTTTATGAATATTAATAGTTTCATCTTGATTGCTAAATGTATACAATAATTTTTAGTCATATTTTCCCTATATTAAGAATATATGGCTAATTATACTTCTACTGATACATTGTATATGAAGTGCATTTCTATCAATGTTAGTGCTTTGAGTAACAGCTATACAAGGGTGAGTTTAAACAAATATTTAAAAATGTTTAATGCCCAAGTTGTATTCTTACAGGGGACGCATTTATTACAAGAAGATATTAATAGACATAATATAAATATCTATTCAGTCCTTGTTAGTTCACATTATAAAAGAAACGGGTGTTGCAATTTTATGGAAAAACTCTGCATTAATGCCTAAGATCATAAATATATACAGTGAAAAATTTGGGATGTTTTGTCTAGTATCTTTGGAATTAAATGGGAGAAAGAATATACACACTAATCTTTATTGGATTCCTGGATTAGGAGTTAGTGTGGTTAAGCAACAGTTTGAGGAGATTATGCAACATTCTAAAGGGAGTATCATTTTAGCTGATGACTTTAATTGTATTTTGATTGTGATGCTAACATAATAAGTGTAGGAAACCAGTGTCATTGATACACTTCATAGATATGTTTAATATTAAGGGCATGAACACATTTTCAGAGGCAAATTTGTTATTTTTTACACATTTTTTGCATTGACATGGTACTCAATATAGAATAGAATGTATATAGGTTCATAGGTAAGTACTAGGCTGTCTGCCCAACGGCATTTATAAGACTAATCAGAATGTGTTGGCTTTTGCCACCCCCTTAGATTAGTTCCCTGTGTCTCTGTCCAGCAGAACCATTAGTTCTCTGCGCCACTGTCCAGCAGAGCCACTGCAGTGATCCCCAGGGTAAATTTTCTGTTTCCCATCCACCCGTTAAGGTTTCTCTTGAAAAGTGTTAGTGAAGGGCTCTGCCTGATGTATATTGGAATTTTGTTCCAAAGCATGGGGAGTCTCTGGAACAAGAATCTATCCCTCCAGCATGTCCTATTTGTCATTGTGGTGAGGTTTATATCTCTAGAGCGTGTGGCTCTCTGGGAGTTGTTTTTTTTTAGGTGGAGCATGTCCATCAATTCTGGGTTGGACATGGCCTTGTATGTCAGGCAAACATCACCTCTGAGTAAGCTGTATGCAACCGAGTACAGCTGGAGTTTCTTGAGTTGGGCTTCATAAGGCATCTGTTTGAGGCCAGTAATTCTCTTGGTGACGTATTTTTGTGGTCTTTCCAGCTGTTGCAGGTGTCTGGTAATGTACATCCCAAATGAGGCATTGTATTCTATGATGGGTCTAATGAGTGATGAGTAGAGAGGCACAATAACCTCTTTTGTTCTAGATGCAAACCCTTTTGTGATTAGGTGGGCAACATAGAAGGATTTTCTAACCACCTTGGCAATATGATTATCAAAGGAGAGATTACTGTCTACTTGGGTCCCCAGATTTCTTATTACATTTTCTGTATTTAGGGGACTACCACCTATGTAGTAGTTTGTGGGTACTTTGTTTTTTCCAAAGGGGATGACTATGCACTTTTTGGCATTTAGCTTGAGGCCATGATTTTGACACCAGGTATCCGTCTCAGTGAGACCCTTGTGGAGGATGTCTGTATCAGTCAGAGAATCAATTATGGCCCCTAGTTTGCAGTCGTCTGTGAACTTGGTCAGCCAAAGTCCTCCTATGCTTGCCTGTACCTCTGAGAAGTATATACCGAACAGGAGGAGTCCTAGGACTGAGCCCTGGGGTACGCCACTTGTAATCGGTTTAATGTCGGATGTAGAGCCTGCAACTCTCATCATGTGGGTTCTATCCATGAGCCAGTTGGCAACCCATCTTATGACATAGGGGTTTATGTTCAAGCTGGTGAGCTTGTCTATAATACTAGAATGGGAAATGGTGTTGAAAGCCTTTGCGAGGTCTAGGTAGGCTGTGTGGACCTCCTTTCCCTCATCTAATTCCTTGGTAACTGTCTCAAAGAAGTCCACCAGGTTTAGGAGGCATGATCTGCCCTTAACAAAGCCAAACTGGGTAGGGTCCAATGTTTGGAGGTTCCCAGTGTCTCTGTTAATGAGTTCCATGATGATGCGCTCCATAGCCTTGAAGACCAGGCTAGTCAGGCTTATAGGGCGATAGTTCTCGGGGTCCGTTGTGGCTCCACCTTTGTGGAGTGGGATAACTGTTGCTGTGTGCCACTCTGTGGGTACATAGCCTATAGAGAGGCTGAGTTTGAACAGTGTGTTTAGGTGAGGGGTTAGTTCATTTTGGAGCTCTTGTAAGAGACAGCCTGGGATACTGTCCGGTCCCATTGAAGCTGTGTTTTTGGGTTTGGATAGGGCTGTTTTAACTGTGTGTCAGTGATTGACTGGGCCCTACATTCTTCTGGTATGGTTATGAGCCCTTTAGGGGGTGAAGGTTGCACTAAACCCGTCTGCCAGAATGTTGGCAATATCAGTTCAGTGTATTTTGTGCCATTCTGCACTAACTCAGAGCAGATCTGAGAGTTTCCACTTAGTTTCTTGACATAGCTAAAGAACGCTTTGTGGTTATCTTTGGAGTCATTGGCAATTTTTCTTTCAAAACTAGCCTTGGATGATTTAATGAGGGATCGTAGTTTCTTGCTGATACTGATCAGGAATGTCTTTCCTTCTTGGGATTTTACTCTTTTGTTTCCTCCTTCTGTTGTATAGCTTGTTAATGGCAGGGGTCCACCAGACTGGTTTCCTTTTCTTGGAGGAGTGAGTCTTGGTTTTACTTGGGATAGCATGATCCATGCCTTCCTGCAGATGCTCATAGAGGGCCTTTATAAAGGTTTCAACAGCTTGGACAGCATTGTCCTTTAGCATGGGGGCTGTGAACCTTTCCACCTCGGTCTTAAGTAACGTGAAGTTTGCTTTTGAAAAGTTTTTCACGGTGGTTTCCTTGATTGGGGGTGGGGTGTAATGTGGATATCCAGAGTGATTAGTCTATGGTCTGATCTAACCAGCAAGGGGTTGACTTCCAGTGTGGAACACCAGTTGCCCATGTTGGTGATGACCAGGTCCAATATGTTGTTCCCTCTGGTGGGGGTGTTGACCAGTTGATCCAGGGCATTCGAGTTTATAAATTCTAGGAAGCGTTGGGCAAGGGAGTTAGTACTTGAGTAGTTCTCCCAGTTTATGTTTGGGTAATTGAAATCACCCAGTATTCGAGTGTTTGGTAGGACCTTCATATTTCCCAGTGTCTCCAGAAATGCAGAATGGGTGTCCTGGGTCATGGTGGGTGATCTGTAGCAAGCTACAGTTTGGATTGCAGTTTTGCCTGTTGTTTGTTGCACATGGATGATCTCTGATGCATTGTGCTGTGCCACTAAACCTGGTGGTGTGGGTATCCTTGATGAATATGGATACACCCCCGCCTTTTGTGTTTTGGTCCTGGTTCTGTGGCAGAAAGGTATGGTATGAGTTATAGCCTAGTAGTGCTGGGGTGCTCTTAGGAGCCTTAAACCAGGTTTCTGTTACTGCACAGATGTCGATGTTCTCCATACTGAGGAGTGCCTCGAGTGCATGCATTTTGAGGTTTAGACTTATGGCGTTGAGTAGCATTACCCTCAGTTTTTGGTTACTTGTGCTATTTATGGTGGTGGGTTTGTCTTTTGAGCCTTGCCTAAAAAAGGCAATATTGGGGCGGCCAGAGCCTTGGCCAGTATTCAAAAGCCTAAGGGTGACAGGTGCAAGCCATTTCTTGCAAAGCAACGTGGCTTGTCGAGCATGTCATCCCAGGCGGACACGTACTGGATTCCCTTTGAATGACACCAGAAACTTAGCCAGTTGTTGAAATTGATCATTTTTTCTTTATACTGTGACATCATTCTTGGTGAGGGCAGGATGCTACTCGAGGTCAGGGTCATACCGGCCTGGGCTACATGATCAGAGAGCTCTTCATGTCTCTTTTCATGTAGCCCAGGGAGGTACGTCTCAGGTCATTCACACCAACATGGACAATGACAGAGTCATATTTGTACTTGTTCTGGAGTGACCTGAGTGGTTGTGTTATGTGGCAGATCTTGGCACCTGACAGGCAGATAACTGTAACCTTCTCCTTGTCCAGCCTAGTTAGTTGGACATCAGTGTGCCTGACTATAGAGTCTCCTATTACTAATGTGTTGGGTATGTTATTTTGCTTTAAGGGCTGTGATTGCGTAGCACACTGATTGTGAAGTATGTGTTTCATGGTTGGTGATGAGGTGTGGAGGTTGCTTGGATGTCTGCTTTGGAGGTCTCTGTTGCTTTTGTAGATTTTTATTTAGAGCCTCCGTGTATGTTTTCATGTATTCATGTGTGTTATTTGCTGGTGTTGGTTTATTAGGTCTATGTGAGACTGGTGGTGTGTTGCAAGTATTACCCTTCTCCTCTTGACTGTCAGTTCCAGTCTTGGGCTGAGAGAGCTTTGCCTCCAGTTTGGTTGTATAATTGCATCTCTTGCCTACATTATTGTTTGGAGGTAGGAGAGGGTTGTCTGTGTACATGAGGCAGTTGTAACATTGCCTCAAAATGCCCAGATTCACCAGTTGGAGTGGAGAGTACACTGTAAACTGCCCTTTGGACATGCCTGAATAGGTAGAGTAAGCTGTTTTTCTGATTGGCTGGTGGGGACGAATAGAGACCCTTGTCCTTCTGGACAGTATAGGGGGTCTAGTGCTAGGGTTAATTAGTGCTTGCTATGAGTTTTAAGCAAGTGCTTGACTGTGAAGTGAATGGTTTGTGTAGTTCCAAGGGAAAAATTGAAGAGTAGACTTCGTGGAGCAGAGAATAGTTTAACTCTAGCTAACCAGTGCTGCCTGGTGCGCAAATCCAGTTTTTATAGCAGGGAAGTGAATGAGATAGAAATTAGCCCCAAATGGCGGGTAAACTACTTACTTCTGGCCTGAAACCACTCCTCTAGGGACAGATAGGCTGCTCAAAGCTCCCCTCTCTCACAGGTGAACAGAGAAACTTCCTTCTATCCAAGTAAGGTATGGGCAACACAGAAACTTATAACACAGCCCTGGATTCAGCAATAACCTGAAAACTGGACTATACTAGTTCAGAAAGGCAGGAAACAAGTAAATTTTTTTTCAGAAAATAGAGCAGATACAATCAAAACAACACTTTAACTGCACAGAAAACCGCACTTTAGTCTGTAGCATACAACAGTTAAACAGTTTATTTAAACACAAAAATGACTTAATTCAAGTGCAGGCAGCAAATAAGTACAATATGTAGCAATAACACACTTTTTAAATCACAGAAACACTAAAATAAACTGGAGTTTTAGGCAGAATTAGTTAAGACAGCAAGAAAAGCAGAAAAATGATACTTAATCACTCTAACGTCTCTCTATGGTCTCTCTGCTGCTGTAGACTCTGCGGAACACCTGGAAGGCATTTGCTGAGCGGAATACAAGCACAAGAACTGCGCAAATGCATTTTTTATAGCAGGGAAGTGAAAGAGAGAGAAATTAGCCCAAAATGGCCAATAAACTACTAACCTCTGGGCTGAAACCACTCCTCCAGGGACAAGATCCCCTCTCTCACAGGTGAACAGAGAAACTTCCTTCTATCCAAGTAAGGTATGGGCAGCACAGAAACTTGTAACACAGCCCTGGATTCAGCAGTGATCTGAAAACTGGACTATAGTAGTTCAGAAAGGTGGGAAACAAGTGTGTATATATATATACAATCAAAACAACACTTTACCCAATTAGCCAGTTAAAAAGCTCAAAACTGAGCCCTGTTCCAGCAATCTTCAATCAGACAAGTTCTAACTGCACACTCCTGCCACTAGGGTACAGAGAAACCTTCTCCAAAAAAGACGGCCCGGATCAGTGCACAAGTTATACAAACAAAGCTAGATCCAGCAGGCCTGAATCTAGTCTATGCTACAGCAAACAAAGGTGTACTGATTTCACAAAGAAACGGTTCTAGTAAGCATGCGCAATAAGCCTTTAACCAAAAATTCCCAGCTCAGAAGGGCAGAATCTAGCCTCTCCTCCCACAAGAGTGCAGACCACAAGCCTTCTTAATGTAAAATAACTGGCCTGAAGCCCAAGTGCTTAACCCAGAACTAATACACTATTAGAATAACAGACACTGAGCCTTCAGTCAGCAGTTCCCAACTTAGAAGGATGTACGCTACCTGTCCTGCCACAACAGTGCAGACCACAAACCTTCTTAATGTAAAACAACTGGTTTGAAGCCCAAGTGCTTAAACCAAAGGCCTTAGAATAACAGTTACAATTTAATCAGGCTACTAACAAGCAGTAATAAAGGCAGCAGAATAAATTCAATTGAGTACTTTTAAAAAGAGGCAAAAGCAAAATAAGGTAATAAAGTAGGAAGAAACACAAATACAGTAAAGCAGATGAAGTGCATTTTTTTTTTGGTGGAGAGGGAGGAAAGAGAGCAGATTAAGATACTATAGGGGAATGTCCTTCCCAAGTGCTCTCTCTGTACACAGCAGAGGAGATGGGACTGGTAGGAGTATCTGAAATCAAAATATGATCTCACTGTACTCAGTTGAGTGAGCAAATGAGATGGGTCCAAGAGGAGTGTGAAAAAACAGATTTACAGCATGGGCGGGCAGTTCCAAAATCACCAAGATTAACACCACAACAGGAAACAGGGAGGGGGTGGTGAGGAACTAACTGCAGATAGACTGAGACAGAGACACACAATATTTACTGAATCAAAGACATACAATATTTACTTAATCAAATCTTAAACAAGTGCATAGAAAAGTATAGTTAAATCAGCTTGTGTCCAGTTGATATATGCAGACAAGTCTCAGTAGCCAGCAACTCTGATTAAAATGATTACTGAAAATGTAGCCAACACAGATTTTAATGCAAGCAGAAACCCCCAGGCTAACACTAACACAGGAATTTCAAAACAGTCTAACAACTTTCAATGAGGCCAGATGGCTATATTTTTTTCACACTTCAGGCAACTAACTGCAGATAGACAGAGACACACAATATTTACTGAATCAAAGACACACAATATTTACTGAATCAAATCTTAAATAAATGGAGAGAAAACTATACTTAAATCAGCTTGTGTCCAGTTGATATATGCAGACAAGTCTCAGTAGCCAGCAACTCCGATTAAAATGATTCAAGTGATGTAATAGGAAAGTTAGATAAAGTTAAAGTTGTCAGATGTCCGTTAGTAGAATTCCATTATATGTAACTAATCTGAAAGATTTTAATGAATTTTATAAAAAATAAATTCAGTTCTTTGTAAATGTAAATGTAACCGAAGATATATTTGAGATTTATGTGTGGGATTCTTTAAAATCATCCCTATATAGTAAAATTCTATCCTGGTATAAATTAGAAAAAAAAAAAAACAATCAAATAAAGAATTATTAGACCTACAAATAAAAGTAGATGCACTTAAACTGAATATACAAAAGGTAATGAAAATTTAGCAAAAGAACTTGATGGGATGAATAAAAAATTATTTAGGGACATTACATCATAAAACTATGATTAACTTAGAGAAAATTAAAATGAGTACCTACTCTATGAATCCTAAACATCAATGTAGATTAGCAAATAGAACACAAGATTATTAAAGCTAACAAAAATAAAAGAAGTTTATTTTCCTGGAACTAGAAAAAAGGTTTCAGATTTAGAAAGCATTGTAAAGGCATGTAAATGCACTTAATTCAATTAATTTATATAACCCAGTAATAGAACCACAAAGTATAATAAAAAAAATATGAAACATATCAAAATAAATAGAAGATCAGATAAAATTAATAGATAAGCCAATTTTAATGTCTGAATTTAATTCTCAAATTACTAAATTAAAATTAAACAAAGCTCCTGGAATTGACCATATTATTCCTAAAATGTATATTATATTACCCAAAGAAACTCTGGCAATATAAGAGTGTTTACATTAATTAAAGAAGCTAAAAATATCAACCCATGTTGGAAATGTACACCAATTTCTCCAATTTTAACATCAGATAGAGATGGCAAAGAATGATCATCTTATAGACCAAATATGCCTATTAAATGTTGATTTTAATATTTTTATGGCAATACATGCTAATATGATTAACAGTTTCTACCCTTGCTGATGATCAAAATGATTTCATATTGAGTAGAAATTCATATGATAATAAAATAGTACTTATTAACTACATCAGCATTACAAAAGGAGGCTTGACCCTAGTAAGTCTAGCCATTAACAGTGCCTTTGATTCATTAGTTGGGATTATTTGCTGTTGGTGTTAGAGGAATGTGGTTTTTCACATGATTTTATATGATTAATTAGATTGTTATATGAAAATTTTTTATCTTATATAAAAATTAGATCATATACATCTAGGCCAATTACAATTACTTGAGTTGCTAGACAAAGATGTCCAATGTCCATCATTATTTGTCCTGGAATTGTATCAGATCAAATGCTAACATCAAAGGTATACAATTTAGTAATAATTTAAATTCTAAAATTCATTTGTTTGCAGATAATTTATTAACTTAGATAATGGCAGCTTGATGCAAGTTTTATTTAAGACAATGGAACTCTTCCAAAAAATTTCTGACCTTAAATTTAATGACAATAAAACTAAGATATTACTTATAAATTGTAATAAGCATAATATGAATAAGAAATCTTCCAAATATATATTTCTAGATAATAGAATTGAGTATCTAGGTATTATATTATCAAATGATATTAATGAAATAATTAATAATATTAATATTTTAAAGTAAAATATCTTATGGATAGATGGAATATTTTATATAATAGAAGATATTTTTTCTTAATTAAAATGATTATTTTTCCAAAAAGCTATTTCTTTTTCTGTTTATAAAGAATGTATACATCAGTTTAATAAACTTATGTTAAACTTTTTATGGTACCCCAATAAACCTAGAATAGCACTAAATCATCATATAAATGATTGGATAACAGGTGGAATTGGCCTCCCAGATATATAAATGTATACTTTATCATTCATTATTAAGACAACAGCGTCATGGTTAAATTCTACTTATTCTGCTAGGTGGAAACAAATACAAGAATTTATTTGGTTAAAATCAAATCATTCATTGCCATTTCATTATAATAGAATATTTTCCAATAATTTTCACTGGTTGTTTAGAGAATATATTTTGCAGAATAAAAATAAACAAATATCATCTAAATATATAACTAATACATTAAATATATTTAAAAAGTATTTGAATAAAAATCCAGGATTTAAAATTTGGTCATTTCTAGAGTATCCTATAGCCTGTGTGCAGAATAACCTGGGAATATTGAGGCAATGTTACAATTGCCTCATGTACACAGACAACCCTCTCCTCCTCCCACAAAACACAAATACATGCGAGAGATGCAACTATACGGCCAAACTGGAGGCTGAGCTCTCTCAACATAGGACTGGCAAGACCAGTCAGGAGGAGAAGGTTACCACACACACTATAGACCCAGTCTCACATAGTACCATTACAACCTCAAATCATACACATAAACACACAAAGACATACTCGGCGGCTCTGATCAAAAATCTACCAAAACAGCAGAGGCCACCAAAGCAGACACCCAAACAACCACCACCTCAGAACACAACACCTGCAACACATAGACCTCACAGTCAGAGTGTCAAACAGTCACAGCCCTTAAGGCCAAACACAATGCCAGACACACTAGTCATTGGTGACTCCATAGTCAGACACACTGACGTCCCGCACCAGACTGAGTAAGAAGGTCACAGTAAGCTGCCTGTCGGGTGCTAGAATCCGCCACATAACGCAAGCACTCAGGTCTCTCAACAGCAGGTACAAATACGACTCAGTCATTGTCCACGCTGGTGTAAACGACCTGAGACGTACCTCCTGACTACATGAAAAGAGACATTGAGGAGCTCTCTGATTATGTAGCCCAGGCAGGTATGACCCTGACCTTGAGCAGTATCCTACCTTCACCAAGAATGATGCCACAATACAGAGATAAGATGATCAGCTTTAACAATTGGCTTAAACTCTGGTGTCATTCAAAGGGGATCCAATGTCTGTCTGCCTGGGATGACATGGTGGACAAGCCACGCTGCTTCAGAAAGGACGGCTTGCACCTGTCACCCTGGGATTCGGATATTGGCAAAGGCTCTTACCACCCCATAGTGCCTTTTTAGGCAAGGCTCAAATTATAAACCTACCACCCTAGAACACAAAAAGGAAAAAACTAAGGGTAATGCTGCTCAATGCCAGAAGTCTAAATCTCAAAATGCACTTCGAGGCCTTTCTCAGTATGGAGAACATCGATGTCTGTGCAGTGACAGAAACCTGGTTCAAGGCTCCTGAGAGCACCCCAGCACTATCAGGTTTTACCTCTTATCATGCGTTCCGGCCCCAAAATCGGACAATACCAAGAAAGGAGGGGTATCCATATTCATCAAAGACACCCACACCTCAAGACTGGTGGCAACGCACGATGCATCGGAGACCATCCAGGTGCAATTAACCATAGGCAAGACTGCTCTGCAAATTGTAGCATGTTACAGGCCACCCTCACAAACTCAGGAACCTCACATGGCCTTCCTGAAAACACTAGAGGGATAAATGTATCACCAAACACCATCATACTAGGTGACTTCAATTACCCTAATATAGACTGGGAACACTACTCAAGCCCAAACACCCTAGCCCAAAAGTTCCTGGAATTCATAAACTCAAATGCCATGGAACAACTAGTCACCATCCCCACAAGAGGAGAAAACATACTTGATCTCATCATCACGAACATGGGAGCACAATGTTCAACACCGAGTATACCCCTCACTGGTGAGATCAGATCACAAACTAATCTCGCTGGAGGTCCTCATCCCACCCCCACCTGAAATAAAAGACCACAGTAAAGAACTTCTAAAGCCGACTTCACACTTCTAAAGACTAGTGTGGTCTCCTTTAAGGCCCCGAGTCGTGGAAAACAGTACTCAAGCCGCTGAATCACTTACAAATGCCTTCTACCAGCACCTGCAGGACTGCATGGATAAGGCAATCCCAAGCAAAACAAAGACTCTTTGTACCAAAGGCAAGCGTCCAGTCTGGTGGACCCCAGCCATAAACAAACTCTACAACAAAAGGAGGAAGCTACTACAAGATAGAGCAAAATCCTTAAAGGTAAGACACCCTTGATCACTATAAGTAAAAAACTAAGAGCTCTCATAAAATCATCCAAAGCAAATTTTGAGAGAAAAATAGCTAAAGACTCAAAAGACAATCATAAGGCCTTCTTTAGCTATGTTAGAAACCTGGGAGGAACCTCCCAGATATGCTCAGAACTAGTTCAAAATGATGTGAAGATTACTGATCCTACAGACATTGCCAACATACTGGCTGACAGGTTCAGTGCAAACTTCTCCCTCCCCAAAGGAGAGATATCTATACCAAGCGATTGCAGCCCCCAAACATCTCCAAGCCCAAGTGAGAACTGCTCTCTCCAAAGCAAAAACACAGCATCCATGGGACCTGATGGTGTCCCCGGCTGTGTGCTCCACGAACTCAATGAGGAATTAAACCCACAGCCAGGACAGCTGTTTAATCATAGTCTTACCTCTGGATCGTGCTCAGGGGTGGCGCACTGCAACTGTGGTCCCACTTCACAAAGCGGTGCCTCCACCGACCCTGGAAATTACTGCCCATTAGCTTAAAGTTATTTCAAAATGGAAGGTCAAAAACCCTTAAAACAAGGTTTCAGCTTTACCAAATTTTTTTGGGGGCAAATCCCAAACTTGGGAGCAGAAAAGAAGGGGGGGGGGGGGGGGGGGGGGGGGGGGGGGGGGGGGGGGGGGGGGGGGGGGGGGGGGGGGGGGGGGGGGGGGTTTTTTTTTTTTTTTTTTTTTTTTTTTTTTTTTTTTTTTTTTTTTTTTTTTTTTTTTTTTTTTTTTTTTTTTCAGGGACCTGGGGACCCAGGTTGATAGTAGTCTGTCATTCCCCCACAAAAAAACCCATTTTTTTAAGGGCCCTTAAAGGTTTGTTTTTTTTGGAAGAAACCCCTTTTTTTAAAATTTGGGGGCCCCCAAAAAACCCCTTTAAACAGGTTCGTCGAAGGCATGCCCCATCCCAGGCGGAAAAACCCAGAATTCCCCTGGGTTTTTTCCCCTTTGAATGACACCAGAAACTTAGCCAGTTGTTGAAATTGATCATTTTTTCTTTATACTGTACATCATTCTTGGTGAGGGCAGGATGCTACTCGAGGTCAGGGTCATACCGGCTTGGGCTTACATGATCAGAGATCTCTTCATGTCTCTTTTCATGTAGCCCAGGGAGGTACGTCTCAGGTCATTTACACCAACATGGACAATGACAGAGTCATATTTGTACTTGTTCTGGAGTGACCTGAGTGCTTGTGTTATGTGGCAGATCCTGGCACCCGACAGGCAAATAACTGTAACCTTCTCCTTGTCCAGCCTAGTTAGTTGGACATCAGTGTGCCTGACTGTAGAGTCTCCTATTACTAATGTGTTAGGTATGTTATTTTGCCTTAAGGGCTGTGATTGCATAGCACACTGATTGTGAAGTATGTGTTTCATGGTTGGTGATGGGGTGTGGAGGTTGCTTGGATGTCTGCTTTGGAGGTCTCTGTTGCTTTTGCAGATTTTTATTTAGAGCCTCTGTGTATGTTTTCATGTATTCATGTATGTTATTTGCTGGTGTTGGTTTATTAGGTCTATGTGAGACTGGTGGTGTGTTGCAAGTATTACCCTTCTCCTCTTGACTGTCAGTTCCAGTCTTGGGCTGAGAGAGCTTTGCCTCCAGTTTGGTTGTATAATTGCATCTCTTGCCTATATTAGTGTTTGGTGGTAGGAGGAGAGGGTTGTCTGTGTACGTGAGGCAGTTGTAACATTGCCTCAAAATGCCCAGATTCTCCAGTTGGACTGGAGAGTACACTGAAAACTGCCCTTTGGACATGCCTGAATAGGTAGAGTAAGCTGTTTTTCTGATTGGCTGGTGGGGACGAATAGAGACCCTCGTCCTTCTGGACAATATAAGGGGTCTAGTGCTAGGATTAATTAGTGCTTGCTATGAGTTTTAAGCAAGTGCTTGACTGTGAAATGAATGGTTTGAGTGCTAAAGTTGAAGGTTTGTTTAGTTCCAAGGGAAAAATTGAAGAGTAGACTTCGTGGAGCCGAGAATAGTTTAACTCTAGCTAACCAGTGCTGCCTGGTGCGCAAATCTGGTTTTTATAGCAGGGAAGTGAAAGAGATAGAAATTAGCCCCAAATGGCCAGTAAACTACTTACTTCTGGGCTGAAACCACTCCTCCAGGGACAGATAGGCTGCTCAAAGCTCCCCTCTCTCACAGGTGAACAGAGAAACTTCCTTCTATCCAAGTAAGGTATGGGCAACACAGAAACGTATAACACAGCCCTGGATTCAGCAATAACCTGAAAACTGGACTATACTAGTTCAGAAAGGCAGGAAACAAGTACATTTTTTCAGAAAATAGAGCAGATACAATCAAAACAACAATTTAAATGCACAGAAAACTGCACTTTAGTGTGTAGCCTACAACAGTTAAACAGTTTATTTAAACACAAAAATGACTTAATTCAAGTGCAGGCAGCAAATAAGTACAATATGTAGCAATAACAAACTTTTTAAATCACAGAAACACTAAAATAAACTGGAGTTTTAGGCGGAATTAGTTAAGACAGCAAGAAAAGCATAAAAATGATACTTAATCAATCCAAAGTCTCTCTTTTGTCTCTCTACTGCTGTAGACTCTGCAGAACACCTGGAAGGCACTTGCTGAGTGGAATACAAGCACAAAAACTGCGCAAATGCATTTTTTATAGCAGGGAAGTGAAAGAGAGAGAAATTAGCCCAAAATGGCCAATAAACTACTAACTTCTGGGCTGAAACCACTCCTCCAGGGACAGATAGGCTACTCAAAGATCCCCTCTCTCACAGGTGAACAGAGAAACTTCCTTCTAACCAAGTAAGGTATGGGCAACACAGAAACTTGTAACACAGCCCTGGATTCAGCAGTGACCTGAAAACTGAACTATAGTAGTTCAGAAAGGTGGGAAACAAGTGTGTGTGTGTATGTATGTGTATATATATATATATATATATATATATTTTTTTTTTTTCCAGAAAATAGAGCAGATACAATCAAAACAACACTTTACCCAATTAACCAGTTAAAAAGCTCAAAACTGAGCCCTGTTCCAGTAATCTTCAACCAGACAAGTTCTAACTGCACACTCCTGCCACTAGGGTACAGAGAAACCTTCTCCAAAAAAGATGGCCTGGATCAGTGCACAAGTTATACAAACAAAGCTAGATCCAGCAGGCCTGAATCTAGTCTATGCTACAGCAAACAAGGCGTACTGATTTCAGAAAGAAACAGTTCAAGTAAGCATGCGCAATAAGCCTGTAACCAAAAATTCCCAGCTCAGAAGGGCAGAATCTAGCCTCTCGTCCCACAAGAGTGCAGACCACAAACCTTCTTAATGTAAAATAACTGGCCTGAAGCCCAAGTGCTTAACCCAGAACTAATACACTATTAGAATAACGGACACTGAGCCTTCAGTCAGCAGTTCCCAACTTAGAAGAATGTACGCTACCTGTTCTGCCACAACAGTGCAGACCACAAACCTTCTTAATGTAAAACAACTGGTTTGAAGCCCAAGTGCTTAAACCAAAGGCCTTAGAATAACAGTTACAATTTAATCAGGCTACTAACAAGCAATAATAAAGGCAGCAGAATAAATTCAATTGAGTACTTTTAAAAAGAGGCAAAAGCAAAATAAGGTAATAAAGTAGGAAGAAACACAAATACAGTAAAGCAGATGAAGTGCAATTTTTTTTTTTGGTGGAGAGGGAGGAAAGAAAGCAGATTAAGATACTATAGGGAAATGTCCTTCCCAAGTGCTCTCTCTGTACACAGCAGAGGAGATGGGACTGGTAGGAGTATCTGAAATCAAAATATGATCTCACTGTACTCAGTTGAGTGAGCAAATGAGATGGGTCCAAGAGGAGTGTGAAAAAACAGATTTACAGCATGGGTGGGTAGTTCCAAAGCCACCAAGATTAACACCACAACAGGAAACAGGGAGGGGGTGGTGGGGAACTAACTGCAGATAGACTGAGACAGAGACACGCAATATTTACTGAATCAAAGACACACAATATTTACTTAATCAAATCTTAAATAAGTGCATAGAAAAGTATAGTTAAATCAGCTTGTGTCCAGTTGATATATGCAGACAAGTCTCAGTAGCCAGCAACTCTGATTAAAATGATTGCTGGAAATGTAGCCAACACAGATTTTAATGCAAGCAGAAACCCCCAGGCTAACACTAACAGAGGAATTTCAAAGCAGTCTAACAACTTTCAATGAGGCCAGATGGCTACACTTTTTTCACACTTCAGGCAACTAACTGCAGATAGACAGAGACACACAATATTTACTGAATCAAAGACACACAATATTTACTGAATCAAATCTTAAATAAATGCAGAGAAAAGTATACTTAAATCAGCTTGTGTCCAGTTGATATATGCAGAGAAGTCTCAGTAGCCAGCAACTCTGATTAAAATAATTCAAGTGATGTAATAGGAAAGTTAGATAAAGTTAAAGTTGTCAGATGTCCATTATCTGATCATAATGCAGTTACATTTGAATTGAAAATGAATGCCAAAAAAGTACTTCTGTTAGTAGAATTCCATTATATGTAACTAATTTGAAAGATTTTAATGAATTTTATAAAAAAGAAATTCAGTCCTTTATAAATGTAAATGTAACCGGAGATATATTTGAGATTTATGTGTGGGATTCTTTAAAATCATCCCTATATAGTAAAATTCTATCCTGGTATAAATTAGAAAAAAAAAAAACAATCAAATAAAGAATTATTAGACCTACAAATAAAAGTAGATGCACTTAAACTGAATATAGAAAAGGTAATGAAAATTTAGCAAAAAAAACTTGATGAGATGAATACAAAATTATTTAGGGACATTACATCATAAAACTATGATTAATTTAGAGAAAATTAAAATGAGTACCTACTCTATGAATCCTAAACATCAATGTAGATTAGCAAATAGAACACAAGATTATTAAAGCTAACAAAAATAAAAGAAGTTTATATTCCTGGAACTAGAAAAAAGGTTTCAGATTTAGAAAGCAGTGTAAAGGCATGTAAATGCACTTAATTCAATTAATTTATATAACCCAGTAATAGAACCACAAAGTATAATAAAAAAATATGAAACATATCAAAAATAAATAGAAGATCAGATAAAATTAATAGATAAGCCAATTTTAATGTCTGAATTTAATTCTCAAATTACTAAATTAAAATTAAACAAAGCTCCTGGAATTGACCATATTATTCCTAAAATGTATATTATATTACCCAAAGAATCTCTGGCAATATAAGAGTGTTTGCATTAATTAAAGAAGCTAAAAATATCAACCCATGTTGGAAATGTACACTAATTTCTCCAATTTTAACATCAGATAGAGATGGCAAAGAATGATCATCTTATAGACCAAATATGCCTATTAAATGTTGATTTTAAGATTTTTATGGCAATACATGCTAATATGATTAACAGTTTCTACCCTTGCTGATGATCAAAATGATTTCATATCGAGTAGAAATTCATATGATAATAAAATAGTACTTATTAACTACATCAACATTACAAAAGGAGGCATGACCCTAGTAAGTCTAGCCATTAATAGTGCCTTTGATTCATTTGTTGGGATTATTTGCTGTTGGTGTTAGAGGAATGTGGTTTTTCACATGATTTTATATGATTAATTAGATTGTTATATTAAAATTCTTTATCTTATATAAAAATTAGATCGTATACATCTAGGCCAATTACAATTACTTGAGGTGCTAGGCGAAGATGTCCAATGTCCATCGTTATTTGTCCTGAATTGTATCAGATCAAATGCTAACATCAAAGGTATACAATTTAGTAATCATTTAAATTCTAAAATTCATTTGTTTGCAGATAATTTATTAACTTTGATTATGGCAGCTTGATGCAAGTTTTATTTAAGACAATGGAACTCTTCCAAAAAATTTCTGACCTTAAATGTAATGACAATAAAACTAAGATATTACTTATAAATTGTAATAAGCATAATATGAATAAGAAATTTTCCAAATATATATTTCTAGAGAATAGAATTGAGTATCTAGGAATTATGCTATCAAATTATATTAATGAAATAATTAATAATACTAATATTTTAAATAAAGTAAAATATCTTATGGATAGAGGGAATATTTTATATAATAGAAGATATTTTTTCTTAATTAAAATGATTATTTTTCCAAAAATATGCAAGTTATTTGTTTTCCTGTTTATAAAGAATGTATACATCAGTTTAATAAACTAATGTTGAACTTTTTATGGTACTCCAATAAACTTAGAATAGCACTAAATCATCATATAAATGATTGGATAACAGGTGGAATTGTTCTCCCAGATATAGAAATGTATGCTTTATCATCCATTATTAAGACAATAGTGTTATGGTTAAATTCTACTTATTCTGCTAGGTGGAAACAAATACAAGAATTTATTTGGTTAAAATCAAATCATCCATTGCCATTTCATTATAATGGAATATTTTCCAATAATTTTCACTGGTTGTTTAGATAATGTATTTTGCAGAATAAAAATAAACAAATATCATCTAAATATATAACTAATACATTAAATATATTTAAAAATTATTTGAATAAAAATCCAGGATTTAAAATTTGGTCATTTCTATTGTATCCTATAGCCTGTGTGCAGAATAACATTAACTCCATTAAGGCCTCAAAAGTGATCACATTCAGGGAAAAATAATATAAGTTCTTGAATTCTGGAAAACATCTCTCATCCAGTATTTATCTTTTGAACAATTACATCTGCTGTTTTATACATTATGAGAAAATATAATATAATGTAATTCGTTAAATGTGGCTAAAAGTACGAACTTTAAGGCAATTTATTATTAGTAAACTAGAGTTAATTCATATAACTATCAAAGATACTGTCTGCAGATTTATAGAATTTATGATTACCATAGGAAACCAAATAGTAATAGGAAAAGGGTACCTATCTAAAATACATAAAGCAAACAAAAATACAAAATCATATTATAAAGAAAATTTTGGGGATTATTACAGATCAATGAATCAACTTCCCAGTGGAAATGATAAAAAGGTAGTTAATTTCTTCAAACAACTTTTGCATTGCAATGGAAGTTGTTTTCTTGGAAATTTTTGCGAAGAACCCTTATTACTCTTCATAAAATGGAATTAATGTTTAAACATGATTTTGGGTGTTGAACATGTCAAAATTAAAAGTGGATTGGCAATGTATGTTTTACTATTGTACATTGCTTACAAGGTTTTGGGGGAAAATTGAATTTTTTCTTGCAAACTGTTTTAATAACAAATTTCATTGAACTAAATCATTCATTTTGTGTAATGTTCCAATACCTAAATGTATTCCCAGATGAAAATATTCACTTTTATGTACTTTACTAGCTATTGCACATAAAGTAATTACTATGAATTGGAAGAATTAGACTTCTCCTTTCTTTAAATAATTAAAGACTATTGCACTTTTTCTCATCTGGAATTTTGTACTGTCAAGATGAGGATTGATAGAATCACTTCATATCACAACTCCTGGTTAAAAGTTAGAGATACTTGGGAAAATTTACTGTAATATGACACGAAATGGAATTATAATTTGAATGATCAATAATTGTTTTAGGTAGACACCTATGTAAATAGTTTTATTTTTATTTTAATTGGCTGTTATGAAGTGAAGTTTTTCCAATCAAGCAGTTAATTTGTTCTAAAAATGTATGTTTCTTTTTTTTCTTTTATGAATTGTTATACTCTTTAAATCTAAATAAAATACTTGAGTATGAGTAATCACTGGTGACATTCAATATTTGTTTTGAACAATTGCATCTGCTATTTTATATATGTATTTATAGGGTCAATTGTTAATTATTGAAGATAAAATCCATCTAATGGCTTTTAAGCAAACACTACCCATCAAACGTGCCTTTTATCATATAGGCTGATCATTGTAAATCCATTCAGTGAATACTCATAGTTAGCCATCTACAAAGAAATAGCACAACAGGAAGATTACATTAACACTGGAAATTTGTTATGTGGGGTTCTGCGCTCCCCCTCCCCACACCCCTGCTAATTATATATATACCATCTCCAAGATTGCACTGCAGTGGTGAAATGGCAGGTTTGCTATCTTGTACTGACGATAGCCAGCTATGACTGTTGGATGAATAGATTTGTGATGATCAGTCTATACAACAAAAAGCACATTTGATGGGTCGTGTTCACTTAAAAGCTGTTTGAATTTTGTCTTTGATTAAACATAAACCCATACACACACACACACACACACACACACACACACATATATATATATATATATATATATATATATATATATATATATATAAGTTACCATCTGTTGGTTTCATCACTTCAAGTGCTGAAAGTGCATGGAAGAATGGTTCATTGAATGTTTTATTGGGAGAAGAATTTGTCAAAACAAGTATGATCGAATGTGTTTGGGTAAGATAAATATAGGCTTCGGATGTTAATGCTGAAACTTTTGGATAAACCGAATATTTCAGCATTATGAGAGTGTGCACGCACGCACATGGGATTGCAGTTTAGGAATATTGAAAGGGATAAATTTAGTGTTGTGTATTTGTGCCGATATATTATGGAAATGGATTTAACAAAGTAAGCAGTAGTATTGAGTTTGCACTCTTTAATAAAGTGTTGCAGGGAATGATGTCATGGGCATTTAGAAGCCATATACTTGAAACAATAGTATGTTCTTAATGAGTTATTTGCATATATCCCATGGGCCTCCAATACAGGAGGTTTAAGGTATTATAAAGTGAATATTCTTGTTTGAATGTTGAAAAGACTAACAAAAAATTATTGAAAATGAAAAGATGGCAAATTGGTGATCTTTGCATGTGCAAGGACACAGTACAGTAGGGATTGGGAATTGCACTTTTCCCACTATAGTTTGTATTTTGATTTTTTTTAATATATATATATTTGAGTACTTCAGTTTTGAACTATTTTTGTGTACTCCATGTTTTGTGTTTCAAGGATCTGTAGTAGACTCGCACATGCAAGTTGCTTAGCAACTAAGCACTGCTGCCTTAAGCTAGGACCAGATGACCACAGCAAGTCACAGCAAAATGAGCTTTGTACTAAACAGATGAAGAGCAGACTAATGAATGGATTCCCAACAGATTTACTTCATTTCTCTTAGACACTGTCTTTCACTGCTGTTACACAATGAGAACTATATTTTGGCTAAAACTACTGACCTCAAATACACACAAGTTTTTTTAAGTTGTGCAAAAATAGCATTTCTAGTGGTAATATCCTCTTTTGATTTTAAATTAACATGCTCCCACAGACCAGACAAGTCTGGTAAACCAAAACAGCAATTATTGTACACACCTTCTAACTTAAGAAAACTGTAGATGAGCAGTGCCCCTCTGCAATGAATGTCATCAAATACAATTCACTAGTCTTGTGCAGTTACTCTGTATAAATTATTAAGTAGTCAGCTACAAACTTGTGAGATAAAATAATGAAATTGTTTACTTAAAAACATGCAATCGTCTCCTTTTGGCTTTTCCCATAAGGGTCTACCTTAGTGGATCAGTGGTCCTCAGAACAATTGGCAGTGGAGTTGTACATTGTCAAGTTGCAATAGTATTTGAAAATCAAATATTTAAACATATATACACTTGCACAAATAAATGTAAACCAAACGATTTTGGACAGATGGCTTAAGAAAAATACTGTCTGAGCTAGGTATTTCTACCACTACCTCTTGCTAAAAATTAAGTAATCTGTATACATCTGACTTTTCTGATCATTTAACAATTGCAAAAGACAACAGGTAACATTTATAGAACTGAGCTCACTGACTGTGGTTGCAGGCTGTCTCTACTTTACATGGACTGCAGATGAAATAAATTTTTCTCAGTTCCCAAGCTTTTTAAAATTTCATAAAACTGTTGAATAAGAAAACATCGACTCAGTGGATGAGTTGCTGAGCTGTTGAAAAAACTCTACAATGAGTCATTACTAGGAAATATTCAGTTAACACAGTCCTTGCCCCACCCCCACCCCCAGGTAGGTCAAACATTTTAATCCGGATAACTTCCTCCAAAGTACATTTGCAAGATAACTAGAAAAAAAATAATCCTAAGTAATGTAACTTGATTTTTGATAGTTGTGTGCTTGTGCGTATGTATGTGCACAGTTGTGAAATAGTTCTACTTTTTTATTCAGTTTGTTGGCTGAACAAAATCAATACCATATTTCTATTGGTTACATTTTTAACATATTCTTCAATGTTCAATATAAGCAGAAAATTTTAATCATAAAAGGTATATATATTTTTAATCTAAACATAGTAATCTAAATACAAGTGCTATACACTATTAATTGTGTTTAAACCATGGAAATTGAGGAGGACTACTTTGTTTCCATTTGCTAGTTATTGCTTTCCTTGTGATAGTTATCACATTTCATAGAAGACAGTATGGATCTTTTTCATGTGAGTTGATAAGAGGAACATTAAACACAATTAGTTCCTTACCAGTAGAAAAGCATATGTCCATAAGGTTTGACAAAAGTTGTTAATACTATCACAATATTCTTTTACATGTATACATTCATAAATTATTGTTTGTTTCTGGTCATTTTTTAATTCCGTGTTATATCTTCAGCACACTGCATTAGATTCTTTAGAAATTTTGGATTTTTTTTCTGGTGTATAGAAAGATGTGAGAACACATTTCCATATAAAAATCTAACAGTAAAACATCTGTGATACATTTTTCACAGTTTCTGATAGATCATTATTTATCTTTTTTTTTTTTTTTTTACTTTGTACTACAGCTTTATATAATTAAAATAAAATTTACACAGTTTTTGCCAATGTATGCAATAAAGCAAAGTAATTCAGCAAATATTTAACTCTTTTAATATGAAATGTGTTTTGTGCAAAATTCCCAGTACTTTGAATGTTTAGCCATTCTGTTTCTTCTAGATCATATTCAGTTGCTATATTTCCAAATTATTTGAGTTGTTATTAAAACAATTATACCATCCAATGAAATTTTCTTTGCATTATTAAACTTCCTCTTTATTAGCACCTATTGCTAAGCATGTAGTTGCACAAAAATGGTTCGGCATTTTCTTTTGTAATAAGTGGCCGCACATGTATATCATTTTTTAAACTTTTAATAATATTAACATGGTGTGATACAGTTGCAGTGTATTTATTTTACTGAAATATGTAACACTGCCCATATTTAATTCTCAGTTATATTTTATATATTTGCTCAACTTCCATCTTCATCATCAAACAGCAGTGTATGCAAGTCTTTCTAATTTGCACTGTATGAATTATCTGTTATCTACTGCTAAGGCCAACATCTCTTCAAAATGATTTATTATATTTTTAAGTTCATGTAGTGATGCAGCTGTTTTAGAAATTATCAGTTAGATATCAGCAAAGAGTGATATTTTTGATGTTTGTTTTCCCACATACAGGTTAATTAGCAAGTTATGATGTTAAGGCTCTGCTTTCACATTTTGAGGCTACCCTTGGGTTCAATCCCTCCAGCCCAACAGCTGTGTTATAGGATGCATTGGTAGTTTACAGGTGGACATAGCTGTCTTGCAAGCAGTTGACCGGGTTTGATATCCACTCAGGACAAAATGTCTATACATTTAGACAGTTGTCAAAATGATGCAGTTGGGAGCTTACTAAACAGATACAATGTCAGAATTATATCATAGCATGAATAGGCTTAAAAAGGGCCCTTGGTGTTATTAGCCTAATAATCACTTATGAACCATATATATTTATTCCTGAAATACTAGCATTTTATGTAGTGCCCTGAGCAAAGGGTTCTGTTGTCAGTGCTGTTAGTAATGGTGTAGGAGACAGTATGTTTAGTGTCTTTTAGCAATGTGATAAATTGTGACAGGAAAAAAATAGATTTTTATGTAAGCTTTGTTACCTAAATAAAACATTTTAATTGTTTGCGTAAAGTCGAAGGGTAAATGATTCTAAATATTCTAAACAAATAACTAACAATGAAATACTTTCATTTAAAATGATTAATAATGTCTGTTAGAGTTAAGATTTTTTTATATTATATTTTGTATCATCATAATAAATCATCTTTAGTCATTATTGATTAATTCTCAAATGTGTAGTTTTAATATATCTGTTAATAGTCCTAAAAATGTCTCCTAGTCTGTATATTTAATAATGAAATTGGTCTGTACACTGAACAAGATGTAGTACATTTATTTTGTTTTGGTGTTGATGTAGTTAATGAGTATTTATGTACAAGAGGGAGATGTAATCTTATCTTGTATACCTAGATAATAGACTTACAAGATGTTTTGGCAAAATTTTGGACATCTGTTCCTGGTGCTTTATTATTCATTAGTTGTTTTATTTTTCTTGCACTTCTTTTAGATTTATTATTGTATTAATGTTTT